>NW_027174807.1:0-59000 GCF_000390325.3 Nicotiana tomentosiformis | reverse complement strand
ACGTGAACAGTGGAGGTGACGAGAAAATGGAGAGGAGCAAGGGCGGCCAAGCCGAGGAATAGGAGAAAACAAGTAAAAGAGAAAGAACAAGAGCAATAATTATGCATTTGAGAAAACTAAAAATTAATTTCTCTGATTTTCTATTGGAATTTAGAGTTCTATTTGGGGGATAATGAATATGATCGCCTGCATCAAGTTTCTTGATTTTGAGTGAAATTGGCATATTGTGTTAAGGAGATGCTGGAATTTTGAATGGAAATGGCTGAGATTCTACGAGCTTTTGGTATGAGTTTGCTAGTTTTGGGTGGTTACGAGGAAGAATGGATGGAAGGCTTGTTGAAGATGATTATAGCACATTTTTTAAAATTTTATGATACCAAAAACAAGAGGGCACACAGTTTAATCGGATTTGGGAGGAAAGATCCGAACTTTGATATGGGTAAGCTATTTAATCGGGTATCAACAGATAGTCGCCACATGTCCCTTTGAAGATGGGTCTGAATTGTCCGTTAGATTGAGGGGTAAAAATATTAAAATAGGTAACGACCCGGGCAAATACCTTTGTGATGACCCGATAAGTCATCTTATATTTTAGAACCTAGTTCTGTATTTTGAGGTCTCAAAAATCTTATTTTTATCCATCTCGATTTGCGTGCACAATCCGGGTATTGGCCCGGGAGGCTTATATGTTGAAAACTGATAAAAATAAGATTTTTTCCTAAAAGCTTTAGTTGAGTTGACTTCGGTCAATATTTTTGTTAAATGAGACGGATCCGTATTTTGACGGTTCCGGTGGGTCCTTATCGAAATACGGGATCTGGGCGTATGCCCGGAATCGAATTCGAAGGTCCCTAGCTCGAGTTATGAATTTTTGATGAAAATTAAAAGTCTGAAAATCTAATGTCTTTAAGGATTGATTGATGTTTGACATTGTTAGTACCGGGTCCGTATTTTAGTTTCGGAGTCCGGTATAGGTTCATTATAATATTTAAGACTTGTCTGTGAAATTTGGTGAGAAACGGAGTTGGTTGACGTGATTCGGATGTCCAGTTGAGAAAATAGGAATTTTAAGATTTCTTGAAAATTCCATTCGATTTGGTGTTCAATTCGTAGTTCTAGGTGTTATTTTGGCAATTTGATCGCGCGAGCAAGTTCCTATAATGTTTTTAGACTTGTGTGTATGTTTGGTTTGGAGCCCCGATGGCTCGGGTAAGTTTTGGATATGGTACGGGATGTTTTGGACTTGGGAAAATCTGGTTTTTCTGCAGTTTTAGGTGCCTTCTGGTTTCCTTCTTCGTGTTCGCAAAGGCATTCTCGCGAACGCGAAGTAGAAACTGGGATGGCTGAATTTTCTTCTTCGCGAATGCGAAGGCTTGGTCGCGAACTCGAAGCGATGGGGGCTTTACCCTTCACGAACGCGATCAGCTTAACGCGAACACGTAGTGTTAGGGACCTGGGGGAGGGGTCAGTCTTTCCTTCATCGCGAACGCGAACAACGTCTCGCGAACGCGAAGGCCAGGGGGGAGTAGCCTTCGCGAACGCGAGGGAGGACTCGCGAATGCGTAAGCTTGGCAACCTATACTCTTCTCGAACGCGATAGTGTCCTCGCGAACGCAATGAACACTGTCGCCCCGCTCATAAAACAGTCCCAAAATGGAACTTAAGCCATTATTTCATTTTTTCAAAAACCAAACGGGCTAGTGGCGATTTTCAAGACATAGTTTCTTCCCCAAAGTGTTGGTAAGTTATTCTAAACCATTTTCTTTCAATTACCCATTACATTTTATGAATTTTCAACCTAAAATCTAAAGTTTTCATGGTAGAATTGGGAGTTTTGGGTAGAAACTAGGGATTTCGAAATTTGGGAATTTAGACCTCAAATTGATGTTGGATTCCAAAACCAATTATATATTCGGGCTCGGGGGTGAATGGATAAATAGATTTTGGTCCGAACCTCGGGTTTTGACCAAACGGTCCCGATGTCGATTTTTGACTTTTTGGGGAAAAGTTTGAGAAATCTTAATTTATGCAATGTAATTGATTCCTTTAGCAATATTTGATATTATTGAGTCGTTTTTGAATATATATTAGTGGTTTGGAGGCGATTTCTAGAGGAAAAGTTGTGATTGAGTATTGAGTGGCCTTCGGAGCGAGGTAAGTGTCATGTTTAACCCTGACTTGAGGGAATTAGAAACCTCAGACTATTTGCCATGTGAAATTCATGTGAGCGGCGTATATGTGAGGTGAGGAGTACTTATGCGCCGCCAATTTACCTATTTTTTCATGTTTTCTCCTGTATTCCTCATATTGTCTCTTTCCCATGCCTAATTGCTACGTGTTTAGACTAGTGTTGTTAAATTGATCGTTCTTATCATGTTTAAGGATCTTCTGGTGATAATTTAGTATTTATTTCGAAGTTGAGATTGATATTATGGAACCAAATGTTGAAGTAAGGCTTGTACTTGTTATTCTATCTCCCTGTTGTTATTTGTTCACTGCATTATGGTAAGGGAGAGTGTTAATGCACGAAGGATGATGCCGTGCCATATTGTGAGTGTTAATGCACGAAGGGTGATGTCATGCCATATTGTGAGTGTTAATGCACAAAGGGTGATGCCGTGCCATGATATGAGAGTTAATGCACGAAGGGTGATGTCGTGCCATATTGTGAGTGTTAATGCACGGAGGGTAATGTCATGCCATGATATGAGAGATAATGCACGAAGGGTGATGCCGTGCCGTTTCTATTGATTTTATGGTGAGGTTGAGAGTAAAAGCACGAAGGGTGATGCCGTGCATTTTCCCTTTATTGTACTCACTATTCCTGTTGATTTATAGTATGTTGGTTGTTCCAATCATCATTCTATTGTAGTTCTTTATCTTGTACTTCCCTCAGCATGTTTCCCCCTCCCGATATTATGTGTTTAGCTTTTCATTGTTGTTATTTATATATACACTATTAAATTATACAGGTTGATTTATGGGTGTCTTGTCTTAGCCTCGTCACTATTTCGTCGAGGTTAGGCTCGACACTTACCAGTACATGGGATCGGTTGTACTGATACTGCACTCTGTACTTTCTGTACAGATTCTGGTACCTACTCGGGTTGATTGAGATTTTAGCTGTTAGACCTGCTATCCGGAGACTCAAGGTAGATTTGTTGGCATTCACAGACCTTGAAGTCCCCGTCTATCTTTTTTGTTTTACTGTTTCTTTCATTCAGACAGTTGTATTTCTCTTAGACTATTACTTGTAGTGAATTCTAGAATGCTCGTGAATTGTGACTCCACATCCGGGTGGTAGTAATTAATGCAGTTTTTATGTTTTTCCGCACTCACGATGTTTCACCTTAGCTAATTTGCTGTTATTTTTTGAATGGAATAAGGATTGGTTTAAATGATTCTCTAACGTTGGCTTGCCTAGCAAGTGAAATGTTAGGCGCCATCATGGTCCCGACGGTGGGAATTTCGGGTTATGACAAGTTGGTATCAGAGCACTAGGTTGCCTAGGTCTCACGACTCACGAGCGAGCTTAGTAGAGTCTGGAGGATCGATACGGAGATGTTTGTGCTTATCTTCCAGAGGCTATGAAGTTTAGGAACAAATTTCACTTATATTCTTCTCTGTCGAGCGATTTTGTTTTCTCAATACTGATTGAATACTTCTACTCTTATTCTCTCATAGATGGCGATAACACGTACCGCTTTCTCAATCAAGCAGTAGCTAGAGCCTCCAGTGTCAGCTCCTACGCGGGGTAGGGGTTGAGGCCGAGGCCGTGCCACAGGCCGAGGTAGGGGTAGGGCTCAGTCCAGATCCCGAGCAGCAGCCCCAGTAGTGGAGCCTCAGATAGAGCTTGACGGGGAGGTACCAACCCAGACTGTTCCTGCCGGACCAGCTCAGGTTCCGGAGTGGTTCATTGCCACCCCAGTACTTCAGGACGCTTTGGTCAGTTTGGTGGGACTTATGGAGAATGTGACCCAGACTGGCGCATTTCCCATGGCACCAACTGTCACTCAGGCTGGAGAAGGATCCCAGACTCCCACTACTCCCGTTCTGGAGCAGATGGGTCCCCAGTATCAGGCTCCAGCAGCTCAGCCAGTCAGAGTAGTTCAGCCGGTTTTTGCGGCACATGCCGGAGATGGGCCAGTTATGTCTTCTAAGGCTTTATGGAGATAGGACAAGTTCACCAAGCTCTTTCCATTTCACTTCAGCGGTGCCTTTTCAGAGGATCCCCAGGAGTATCTTGACAGTTGTCACGAGGTTCTACGGAAAATGGGTATAGTGCAGACCAATGGGGTCGATTTTGCTGCATTCCAGATGACTAGTTCCGCCAAGAAATGGTGGAGAGATTATTTGTTGACCAGACTAGCTGGGTCGCCTGCCCTTACTTGGGACTAGTTCTCTCAGATCTTCCTAGAGAAGTTTCTGCCTGTCACATTGAGAGAGGAGCGTCGCTGATAGTTTGAGTGTCTTCAACAGGGCAGTATGACTGTTACTCAGTATGAGACCCATTTTGTGGATTTGGCCCATCATGATATTCTTCTGCTTCCCACCGAGAGAGAGAGAGAGGGTGAGGAGGTTTATTGACGGACTTGCTCAGCCTATCAGATTGCAGATGGCTAAGGAGACTGGGAGTGAGATTTCTTTTCAGGCGGTTGCCAATGTCGCCAGACGAATCGAGATGGTTCTTGTTGAGGGAGGTTAGGGGT
The DNA here is from genome assembly GCF_000390325.3 of Nicotiana tomentosiformis. NCBI lineage: Eukaryota > Viridiplantae > Streptophyta > Magnoliopsida > Solanales > Solanaceae > Nicotiana > Nicotiana tomentosiformis. The sequence continues at coordinate 54,291 of NW_027174807.1, read as the reverse complement.
CTGACAAGAGACCTCGTCATTCCGGTGAGTTCAGTGGTGCCTCATCTAGAGGCAGGGGTACTTTTGGCAGAGGCCATCCTCCCAGGCCATTTCATTCAGCACTCCAGGCATCCCATAGTGCCTCAGGTGGTCGTGGTCCTTATATGCCTTATTCCGACCAGCTAGCCTACAGTGCACCATCAACTCCTATTAGTGCACCTCCACTCCAAAGTTATCAGGGTGGTTACTCAGGTAGATAGGGTCAGTTTCACGGCCAGCATTCACAGCAACCAAGGTCTTGCTATACTTGTGGTGATCCGAGGCACATTGCTAGATTTTTCCCTCGGACATCGGGCAGCTCACAACATCAGGGTTCTCGTGCCATGGTTCCGGCACCGGTTGTTGCACCACCTGCTCAGCCAGCCAGAGGCAGGGGCATGCAGCCAGAGGTAGAGGCCAGATTGTTAGAGGTAGAGGTCAGGCTGTTAGAGGTGGAGACCTGCCAGTTAGAGGCCGTCCCAAGGACGTAGTTCAGAGTGGTGGGGACCAGCCTCGGTGTTATGCTTTCCTAGCTAAGCCTGAGGCTGAGTCATCTGACGTTGTTATCATATGTACTGTTTCAGTTTACAGTAGAGATGCTTCAGTTCTATTTGATCCGGGGTCTACTTACTCCTATGTGTCATCCTACTTTGCTTCCTATTTGGTCGTACCTCGTGATTTTTTGAGTGCTCCGGTGTATGTGTCCACACTAGTGGGAGATGCTATTGTTGCAGATCGTGTTTATCGTTCGTGTGTGGTCACCATTGGGAGCCTTGAGATTCGTGTAGATCTTCTACTTCTCGATATGGTTAATTTTGATGTCATACTGGGTATGGATTGGCTGTCACCTTATCATGCTATATTATATTGTTACGCCAAGACGATGACCTTAGCCTTGCAGGGGTTGCCTCGATTGGAGTGGAGAGGGATTCTTGGCCATTTTGCCAGCAGGGTTATCTCTTATGTGAAGGCTCGACATTTGGTAGAGAAGGGATGTCTAGCTTACTTGGCTTATGTCCGCGATTCTAGTGCAGAGGTTCCTTCCATGGATTCAGTGCCGGTTGTTCGTGAGTTTCCAGAGGTGTTTCCTGCAGATCTGACGGGGATTCCACCCAACATGGATATTGATTTCTGTATTGATTTGGCTTCGGGCACTTAACCTATTTCCATTCCGCCATACCGCATGGCCGCGCCAGAGTTGAATAAATTGAAGGAACAGTTGAAAGATTTGCTTGATAAAGGCTTCATTAGACCTAGTGTCTCGCCATGGGGTGCATCTGCGTTGTTTTTGAAGAAGAAATATGGATCGATGAGGATGTGTATAGATTATCGGCAATTGAACAAAGTCACCATCAAGAACAAGTATCCATTGCCGAGGATTGATGATTTATTTGATCAGCTTCAGGGTGCCAAGGTGTTTTTGAAGATTGATTTGAGATCTGGCTACCATCAGTTGAGGATTAGGGCATTCGATGTCCCTAAGACAACTTTTCGGACTTGATATGGGCATTATGAGTTTCTAGTGATGTCACTTGGGCTAACAAATGTCCCAGCAACATTCATGGATTTGATATACCGGGAGTTCAAGCCCTACTTGGATTCCTTTGTGATTGTATTTATTGATGATCTCTTGATCTACTCCCACATCTGAGAGGAGCATGAGCAACATCTTCGGATCGTCCTACAGACTCTGATAGACAACCAATTATATGCTAAGTTCTCAAAATGTGAGTTTTGGTTGAGTTCAGTTGCTTTCTTGGGTCACGTTGTATCAGCAGAGGATATTCAGGTGGATCCTAAGAAGATTAAGGCACTTTAGAACTGGCCTAGACACACATCAGCTACAGAGATCCGTAGTTTCTTGAGTTTGGCGGACTACTACCGTCGATTCGTGGAGGGGTTTTCATCTATAGCAGCCCCATTAACCAGGTTGACCCAGAAAGGTGCCCCGTTTAGGTGGTCAGACGAGTGTGAGGCGAGCTTCCAGAAGCTCAAGATAGCTTTCACTATGACACCAGTATTGGTGTTACCCTCAGGTTCAGGATCTTATACAGTATATTATGACGCATCTCGTATTGGTCTGAGTGCGGTATTGATGTAGGATGGCAAGGTTATTGCATATTCTTCGTGGGAGCTAAAGGCTCACGTGAAGAATTACCCTGTTCATGATCTAGAGCTGGCAACCATTGTTCACGCGCTGAAGATTTGGAGGCACTATATTTACGATGTGCCATATGAGGTATTCACAGATCATCGGAGCTTGCAGTATTTGTTCAAGCAGAAGGAGCTCAATTTGAGGCAGATGAGATGGTTGGATCTATTGAAGGAATATGATATCACCATACTTTATCATCCCGGAAAGGACAATGTGGTGGTCGATGCTTTGAGTAGAAAGTCAGCGAGTATGGGCAGCCTTGTGTTCATTCCAGTCGGTGAGAGACCGCTTGCATTGGATGTTCAGGCCCTGGCCAACCAGTTCGTGAGGTTGGATGTTTCTGAGCCCAGCCGTGTTCTAGCTTGTACAATTGCTCGGTCTTCTTTGTTTGAGTGCATAAGAGATCGGCAGTATGACGATCCTCATTTGCTTGTCCTTAGAGACACGGTGTGGCACGGTGGTGCGAAGCAGGTTACTATTGGAGATGATGGGGTTTTGAGGATGCATGATCGTGTTTGTGTGACTAATGTGGATGGACTTCGTGAGTTGATTCAAGAGGAAACCCACAGTTCCCGGTAATCTATTCACCCGGGTGTCGCCAAGATGTATCAGGACCTGCAGCAGCATTATTGGTGGAGGAGGATGAAGAAGGACATAGTTGCATATGTAGCTCAGTGTCTAAATTGCCAGCAGGTAAAGTGCGAGCATCAGAGACTTGGTGGTTTACTTCAGTGGTTAGAGATCCCTGAGTGGAAATGGGAACGTATCACTATGGGCTTCCTTGTTGGACTCCCACAGACTCAGAGGAGGTTCGATGCCATTTGGGTCATTATGGACATGCTGACTAAGTCAGCGCATTTTATTCCTGTGGCAGTTACCTATTCCTCGGAGCGATTGGCAGAGATTTACATCCGCGAGATCGTCCGTCTTTACGGTGTACTCGTGTCTATCATTTCTGATCAAGGTATGCAGTTTACCTCGCACTTATGGAGGGCAGTACAACATGAGTTGGGCACGCGGGTTGAGTTGAGTACATCGTTTCATCCTCAGATGGACGGACAGTCCGAGCGCACTATTCAGATCTTGGAGGATATGCTCCGCGCGTGTGTCATAGACTTCGAAGGATTGTGGGATCAGTTTTTGCCCCTTGCAGAGTTCGCCTACAACAACAGCTACCATCGAGCATTCAGATGGATCCCTATAAGACATTATATGGTAGGCGGTGCCGGTCGCCAGTTGGGTGGTTCGAGCCGGGGGAGGCTCGGTTATTGGGCACATACTTAGTACAGGATGCCTTGGATAAGGTCAAGATTATTCAGGATCGACTTCGCACAGCTCAGTCCAGGCAGAAGAGTTATGCCGACTGTAGAGTTCGAGATGTTGCATTCATTGTCCGGGAGAGAGTGTTGCTTTGTGTATCGCCCATGAAGGGTGTAATGAGGTTCGGAAAGAAGGGAAAGTTGAGCCCTAGGTATATCAGACCTTTTGAGATTCTAGAGAGAGTGGGAGAGGTGGCTTACAGGCTTGCGTTGCCACCAGTGTTATTATCAGTTCATCCGGTATTCCATGTGTCCATGCTCCGAAAGTATCATGGCGATCCGTCCCATGTGTTAGACGTCAGCTCTGTCCAGTTGGACAAGGATTTGACTTACGAAGAGGAGCCGACGGCTATTCTATCCCGGCAAGTTCGCAGTTGAGATCAAAGAGTTACCCTTCAGTTCGAGTGCAATTGAGAGGTCAGTCTGTTGAGGCATCTACTTGGGAGTCCGAGTCCGATATGCGGAGTAGATATCCCCACATTTTCACCAGCCCAGGTACTTTTCTATGTCCGTTCGAAGACGAATGGTTGTTTTAGAGGTGGAGAATGTGATGACCTGATAGGTCATCTTATATTTTAGAACCTAATTCTGCATTTCGAGGTCTGAAAAATCTCATTTTTACCCTCCTCGATTTGCATGCACAGTTCGGGCATTGGCCCGGAAGGCTTATATGTTGAAACTGATAAAAATAAGAATTTGTGCCTAAAAACTTCAGTTGAGTTGACTCCAATCAATATTTTTCGTAAAGGGGCCCAGATCCGTGTTTTGACGCTCTCGGTGGGTCCATATCAAAATATAGGACCTCGGCTTATGCCCGAAATCAAATTTAGAGGTCCCTAGCTCGAGTTATGAATTTTTGATTAAATTTAAAAGTCTGAAAATCTAATATCTTTAAGGATTGATTGATGTTTGGCATTGTTAGTACTAGGTCCTTATTTTGGTTCCGGATCCCGGTACAGATTCATTATAATATTTAAGACTTGTATGTGAAATTTGGTGAGAAACGGATTTGGTTTGACGTGATTCAGATGTCCAGTTGAGAAAATAGGAATTTTAAAGCTTTCTTGAAAATTTCATTCGATTTGGTGTTCAATTCGTAGTTCTTGGTTTTATTTTGGCGATTCGATCGCGCGAGTAAGTTCATATGATGTTTTTAGACTTGTGTGTATGTTTCATTTTTAGCCCCGAGGGCTCGAGTGAGTTTCGGATAGGCTACAAGATGTTTTGGACTTGGGAAATTCTGGTTTTTCTGTAGTTTCAGGTGCCTTCTGGTTTCCTTCTTCGCGTTCGCGAAGGCACTCTCACGAACGCGAAGCGATGGGGGCTTTACCCTTCGTGAATGCGATCAGCTTAACGTGAACGCGTAGTGTTAGGGACCTGGGGAGGGGTCAGTATTTCCTTCATCGTGAACGCGAGCAACATCTCGCGAACGCGAAGGCCAGGGAGGAGTAGCCTTCGCGAACGCGTAAGCTTGGCAACCTATACTCTTCGCGAACGCGACAGTGTCCCCGCGAACGCGATGAACACTGTCGCCCAACTCATAAAACAGTCCCAAAACGGGACTAAAGCCATTATTTTATTTTTTCAAAAACCAAACAGGCTAGAGGTGATTTTCGAACGATATTTTCTCCCCAAAGTGTTGGCAAGTGATTCTAAACCATTTCTTTTCAATTACCCGTTACATTTTATGAATTTTCAACCTAACATCTAGAGTTTTCATGGTAGAATTTGGGGGGTTTGGGTAGAAACTAGGGATTTCAAAATTTGGGGATTTAGACCTGAAATTGAGGTCGGATTCCAAAACCAATTATATATCCGGGCTCGGGGGTGAATGGGTAAATAGATTTTGGTCCGAACCTCGGGGTTTTGACCAAGCGGGCATGTGGTCAATTTTTGACTTTTGAGGGGAAAGTTTGAGAAATCTAAATTTATGCAATGTAATTGATTCCTTTAGAAATATTTGATATTATTGAGTCGTTTTTGAATAGATATGAGTGGTTTGGAGGAGAATTCTAGAGGAAAAGTTGTGATTGAGTATTGAGTGGCCTTCGAAGCGAGGTAAGTATCGTGGTTAACCCTGACTTGAGGGAATTAGAAACTTCAGACTATTTGCTATGTGAAATTCATGTGAGCGGCGTATATGTGAGGTGATGAGTACTTGTGCGCCGCTAATTTACCTATTTGTCCCTGTTTTCTCCCGTATTCCTCATATTGTCTCTTTCCTATGCTTAATTACTACGTGTTTAGACTAGTGTTGTTAAATTGATCGTTCTTATCATGTTTACGGATCTTCCGGTGGTAATTGGGTATTTATTTCGAAGTTGACATTGATATTGTGGAACCAAATATTGAATTAAGGCTTGTACTTGTTATTCTATCTCCCTGTTGTTATTTGTTCATTGCATTATGGTAAGGGAGAGTGTTAATGCACGAAAGGTGATGCCGTGCCATATTGTGATTGTTAATGCACGAAGGGTGATGTTGTGCCAATTGTGACTGTTAATGCACGAATGGTGATACCATACCATATTGTGAGTGTTAATGCACGAAGGTGATGTCGTGCCATGATATGAGAGATAATGCACAAAGGGTGATGTCATACCGTTTCTATTGATTTTATGGTGAGGTTGAGAGTAAAAATACGAAGGGGGATGCCGTGCATTTTTCCTTTATTGTACTCACTATTCCTGTTGATTCATAGTATGTTGGTTGTTCCATTCATCATTCTGCTGTAGTTCTTTATCTCGTATTTCCTCAGTATGTTTCCCCCTCCCGATATTACTTGTTTAGCTTTTCATTGATGTTATTTGTATATACACTGTTAAATTATACAAGTTGATTTGTGGGTGTCTTGTCTTAGCCTCGTCACTATTTCGTCGAGGTTAGGCTCAACACTTACTAGTACATGGGGTCGGTTGTACTGATACTGCACTCTGCACTTTCTGTGTAAATTCTGGTACCGGCTCGGGTTGATTGAGATTTTAGTTGTTGGACCGCTATCCGGAGACTCAAAGTAGATATGTCGGCGTTCACAGACCTTGAAGTCCCCGTCTATCTTTTTTGTTTTACTGTTTCTTTCATTCAGACAGTTGTATTTCTCTCAGACTATTACTTGTAGTGAATTCTAGAATGCTCGTGAATTGTGACTCCAGATCCGGGTGGTAGTAATTAATGCAGTTTTTATGTTATTCCGCACTCACTATGTTTCACCTTAGCTAATTTGCTGTTATTTACTGAATGGAATAAGGATTGGTTTAAATGATTCGCTAACAATGGCTTGCCTAGCAAGTGAAATGTTAGGCGCCATTACAGTCCCGACGGTGGAATTTCGGGCCGTAACAACTTTGGAAAAGTATAACGAAGGATACTGATAACTAATTTTCAATAGTAAAGGGGTATAAATAACCCTTTTCCGAATAATAAATAACATATTTCTCCGATCCTTTTTATTTATCATTTTAGGTAAAAAAAAATATATTTGGTCCAAAATATTTGTTACTTTAGAAAATGATCAAGAATATAATAGTTATTTTTTCCAATTCCACGCTTACTACTTCAAGAAGATATTTAGGCATGAATTATAGGTTTGAGGAAGAGAAAAAAGTAATTTAGTTGAATACAATTTATGATAATTGCTATTAAATAAATTTTTAATGAGTCAAAACTTTAAACAACAGATAAAATTAAAAGGAAGAGAAGAAGTAATGTTTGACTAATTCAATCTTTAAACGATTTTACAATTCAGTTTCTAATCTCAAATAAATGGAAATAGAATAACCTTATCATTGTCAAGTCTCAAGCACTATCAAAGTCTTAAGTTCGAGTCCTGAATAAAAAAATCACTCGTCTGAGTTCTATGGTAGAGAGCGGTGTAATGTAATTGGGCTATGAGAGACTTTTTTAAGTATTGCAAAAAAAAAAAGACCCGCTGATAGAGCTGGGCGGGGAGAACTTCCATCTTAATGAGCCGTACACGACAACAGGTTTGAATTAGTCGAGCTAGTGGTTCCGGAAGCCAGATGATCAAACAAAAAAATTACTCTCAAGCTATACACAATTCTAACCTAATCTAATTAATTTCCTCATGAAATGAATCCAAAAATTCTAAAAGAAAAAATAACAAAAGGCAAGAAAAACGCAACCAAATGAACGTAGGAGTAAGGTCTGCGTACACAATATCCTTCCCAGACCCCACTTAAACTGTGTTTGTTGTTGTTGTTGTTATTAAGAAAAGTGCAACCAAAAAGAACAAGAGACTAATGGCCTAATCCTGGGCTTGGAACAGACCGGAGAATTCGGTTAATTGTTTGAGAGTGACCCTTCTTGCTTGGGGTGGAAATTGGGATTGTGCCCTTAGGAAGGGTAGTTAGATACAATCTGTCCTCTAAACTGGAAATTTTCTTCAATTCATTTACGTTTAATAAGTTTCTAGCTTTTGTTGAAGATGTAAAATAGGCTAAGATCAATATGAAGATGAAGAGAAAAGTAGTAGAAATCTTTGAAAAAGACATAGTTTGTTCTACTATTGTTGTTTTGCCAAGAAAGTGGTACAAGGTGTGCTAGAAATGGCTGTTTTTCTGTTTTTTTGGAGAAGGAAAAAGAAGAAAGGAGTAAAGGTAATGGTTTTGGGAAGTGTTAGATGATTACAAATGAATATATATGGAGAAGTAATCGATAAAGACACTAATAAAAAACTAAAATTAGCTACGAATTTCGTCTCTAATCGTAGCCAACAGAATATTTTGGTAATCTGTCGTTAATTCGTCGCTAAATAATAAGATTCATGACCCTTTTTTTTTTGTTTCTCCATAGATTTATCCGTCTCTAATTCCTATTTTTTAGTAGTAAGAGTTTAAGTTTTGTGTACTAACAATATTATATATATATATATATATATATATATATATATATATAAATTAAATTATTTTATTAGATAATTATAGATAAATCTTTTGATAAGTATTATACCTAATATGTAGTTTCAGTAAAAATGATAGTAACTAATTTACTATTACAAATTAAAATTCATTAATAGTGTAATTTAGTTACATGATATAGTTTAAATCATAGAAAAGGATATAATGAAGGTGTTTGACTAAGCTTATAAACACTTTTGGTTTATCTACGTGTTTGGTAAATACCCAAAGTGTATATAAGCTAAAATCAGTCATAAGTCATAAGTGGGTCACCCCCAACTTATGGATTTTCAACTAATAAACACTTTTTGTTTGACCAAGACTTTTACTAGTTTATCCTTAATAATATTTTTTAATTCACAAAATATTTTTCCTAAAATAAATTTCCTAATTTTCTCTTCATTCCATCCGTAGTTCATACTTTTCTTTATAAAGAAACTTTTTAAGTTATAATATCTTGTAAAGTTTTTAAGGGTATTTTAGTCTATTAATAAAAGAACAGTTCAACAACACTTTTCTACCAAACATATTAACTGTTTATTACTGATCTCAGCACGTCTATCCAAACACATAAATACTTATTTACAAAATTAATTTCTAACATTTCAAACTTATCGGCGAATCCAAACGGGCTTAATATATTAAATGAAAGCGTGACGGCTACGGAGAAGAGGAGAAAGAGTGCTTCCCTCCTTGGGATTCAAGTTAGTTGAGGAATGTCAAATTCCAAAGTTTGTCTTGGAAATAGTTGCATTTATTTTTCTCCTTGGGGCTCTTAGATTTATTTTGTAAAAAATGACATTGTATATTCGTTCTTAAAATAATAGCTGAATATATATATATAAATTTTAGTATATATTTGTGGCTATCGAATATAAATAATTTCGATCGCGTACTAAAAGTGACTTTTGCCCATTAATTTTATTTTACTAGTCTTCGTTTACTTGTAATGTTTTGATTCTAATTTCTTCTTCTTCTTCTTCTTCCGAGAGGGAGTGAAACTATAAGTAAAAGACAATATTTAATGGTAAGTAAGTCTTTGAAAAATAAATTAAAGAATATTAACAAATTAGAGAAAATAAATCTTACCGTTGCTAAACTTAATTGTATGGTCCACTAGTGTTCAAGATGTTTTTTATACTTTGAACCTAGATATGGTCTTACCATTAAAAAGAATTAAAAGTCAACCACAAACGTCAAATGAAACCTTCTGATTAGTTTTTTTTTTTTTAAAAGAAGAGAATGACATGAAAAAAGAATTTCATTAAATTAAAATGTAAAATACTGAGGTTGGTTGTCAAGTTAAGTGACAATCCATATGGCTTAATTATTTGTTCTATTTTATTAACTCTCATATTCCCAAGAACGTCTTGGCAGGCCCTTCCATAACTATTCCATCATATTATATTATTGATTATCTTTTACGTTTCTAGTTTTGTCTCTTCAAGCAACAAGGAAGACAAATAATAAGAAGTTGGTTTCATTGTATAAAGCAGGGCGGATCTAGCTCGCGATCGATAAGTTCACGTAAATTCAGTAATTTTTATTTAAATTTGATTTATATATTAAAATTTATTAACTTTTTATAAATATTTAATTATTAACCCATTTAATATTATAGGTTAAATAGAAACACTATGGAAATTTATAAACTTTAAACCCTCGATCATCCGCTAATGTTAAAAACCATTTCTTGAGAGTGCACTTCTAGAGCATGTTGAGTTTTCTTAATCTACGTTGCATAGTGTACGCATGGGCGGCTCAACTGTATTTGAGACCTAAAGCCAAACTTCACCTAGGGGCCCTAAGTTTTTTTACAGAAAAAAACTCATTTAATAAAATTTTATTTGAAGTTTATTTTTCTAGCTTTTTGAGATGTAAAATTATTAATATTTTATTTATAATCGATTTATTGACTATGATTATATATGTTTCTACTTTTTAGAATTATTGTTCAATTCTTTTAGGATTTTCTGATTTTCTAAAAGATCTATGTTAGACTCTCACCAACCTCTTCTTCTTCTTTTTGGATTCCATTATCTTCTAGCTTAATTATATTAGTGATTTGTTCATCTACCATAAATTCTTCCTCCTTTTGGGGATTGTATTAAAGTTCAATTCTTCTCTCTTTTCTTGGTATTTTTAATATGCGAATTTATATTTTCTTGTTGACATATTAAAATTCTAATACATAAACAAAAAGATATTACATATACTAACAAACAAAAGATATCAAAAAATAATAAATTTTAGATGCAAAATAATAAGAAAAGTACAGAACAATTAAACCTGGTTTAACAAACATAGATAACTTGATATTACTTTTGATGCTTCAATATTTTTGGTGCAATGCCCAAGCTTGACAAAAAAAAGAGTCCGCACTTACTTTCGGCTATCGTTTTGACAGAATATATTATGAGATAGTGGACTTGTAATTTTGGAGAGGCTAAAAGGAATATAAAAGATTTAGTAAAAACCAATTTGAAGAAAAAGTAATAAAAGTAATATGGGCACTGTGATAATAATAATAATAATAATAATAATAATAATAATAATAATAATAATAGTGTATAAAAGAGGCAAGAAACATATTCACATGTAATGTTTAAGGGTAAATCCCAAAAGTTACTATTATTATTCCAAAAATTATCTCTAACGGTCCCATATTTTCCTTTTTTATGAAATATGTACTTTTTCTTTGATATACTAAATATTTTTTTTAAAATCATCAAATATATCTATTTAATATTAAAAAATTTTGGCCCCCCCTAAATATGGGGTTTCAAGCAGTTGCTTGAGTGGCTTTACCATTGGGCCGCCCTGGGTGTACGTCTAATCATAAATTGGTCCAGAATTATTGTTGTGACAAAGTACAATAGTTAGTATAAGAACTTATATTTATCATTTACTATTTGCGACATTTTAAAAAAAAAAATTAACTCAGCTAATTTTCTTTTTATATATATAACGCAAATTTATATCAAGTACTGTATATCTACCTAATGAACCCATTAGGATATGCTTATGTAGAAATGCTTGAATCAACAAACAAAATGACTCAATGAATATAAAATAAATAGCACTACTTCCTAAAGAATTTTAAATCTAAATCACAAAAAGTTAAAAAATAAATTAAAGAACCTAATTGCCCATATTTTGTGTCTGGATTTTCCAAGGGGAGAACCAAAGGTAACGTGCTCACCCAAGAGATTTGGTTTTGTAATGCATAAAAATGATATTTTAGTTTTGTGACCTTTTTCACAAAAGATCAATAAGAATAAGAAATAACACAAAAGATTTGCTTAAAGTAATATTGGTAATTTGGCTAGAGATATCTTTTTATATTTAAATCGTAAGTGGGAATATGAGATCATTCTTTCACTACGGAGTGCCAACACATAAAAGGTCCGTACGGAGCATAAAATATTCTGCATTTATGCAAGATTCGGAAAAAAGGTCGTACTCAGTGGCGGAACCAGAATTTTTACCAAAGGGTGTAAAAAAAAAAGATACATCGAAAAGTTTATAGGAGTCAACATATAGTAAATATACATAAAAATTTATCTAATAATATAATGTAATTTTCCGACGAAGGGGTGTTGAGACACCCCTTGATTGAATGTGGCTCCGCCACTGGTCGTACCCCAAGGATGTGATATAGACATCCTATCATAATACAAGTATTAGTGCATGCTTTCACAGCTCGAACCAGTAAGTTGAGCTATCAACACATCAAGCTAAAAATTAACAAAATGTGATAATGTTTTCGTTAGTTGAAACTTGAAACATCAATTGTATTATAAAACAACATAGCGTGTTGCGGTCGATATTATATTATCGGCTTATAATGAATTAAAACAAATGAAATGTCGCTATTATTTAGCTAAGGGATTTTCCAACACGTAGAAGATCAATAAACCTTTCCTGCTACAAAATTGTCAAACTGGAAAGGAAAAATACATTTTTTTTTTCCCTTATTTGGTCGTGTTGTCTTAAATAAGTTGAACTTGAATTATGAGCATTGAAATTGAAAAAGGGTCTACAAATGTTATTCTTCACTCTTGACTTCTTCAATATATATATGTTTGAGTCTTCTTCCAAAACATTTCAAAGGGAAAATGATACTGTATAACCGCTCTCAAAATAATAGCCGAAAAATATATATTTTTTGTATAGTTTTTGTATATATATACATTATGTATGTTATATATAAAAATTATATAAATTTTATATACTTTTTTGAATACCCAATGTAAATAGTTTTTGGCACTAAAAGTGAAAAAAGCCCATTTTTCAATGCTCTCTCCAGACTCCGAATACAGTTGGAAAAAATAACACTGTATAGCCTCTTTCAAATAATAGCCGAAATATATATATTTTTTGTACACACACATTCTGTATGTTATATATAAAAAATATATAAATTTTATACACTTTTTCAGTTACTGAATATACATAGTTTCTGGCGCGGGTTAAAAGTGAAAAAAACCCTAATAAAGTTTCAAAATGCTTTTGGTTTTCGATAAGTTTCACTTATTTCTTCCAACTTGCTTTGATTACTTAATGTCAAGAATCTCAAATTTAGACAACATTAACTAATGAGGCGTGTAATAATTAACATGACCTTGGTACGAAAAGATATTTAATAAGTAATATCAATTATAACAACGTACAAGGTTTGTGAAGAAATATCATTCCGTTGAAGATATATTCTTAGCTAGCGTTTAGACATAAATTTGATTGAAACTTGAAAAAAGAGTTTTTGAAGTTGTGTTAAAAAATAATTTTTAAAAGTTAAAGTTATATTTGAATATATATTTTATTTGAAAAACAGTTGAAATTTTGTTTATCCGTCACGTAGTTACGACAAACTAAAAAAGAGCTCAAATTTATCGTAATATCCAACTTCATAATTTGGCTTTTCTCTTTCACTTTCATACCTTATGGATAACAAAACGAAAGTGATAATTTTTTTCTTCATTACATGAACATCTAGCTACAAGGATAATAAAAGGAAAACAAAAGTTAGAGGTACACTTCTCCCAACTAGGAGCAGAGTTAGTTAGCAAATTCAGAACTTATAAACTTTATATCCTAGTTCCGTCTCTGCTCCAAACAAGAATATTACTTAAAGATTCACTTTTGTATCTCTAGACTTTACTTCTTCTGGATTGCCAATTGAACTGCTTTAGTCATAGCTCTTACATCCAAAGCTTCATCTTCAGTTTCTACAATTGCTTCCATTCCAAAGAAGTACCTGCTGGTAACCCTAGCTTGAACAACATTCAGTTTCATCTCTTCAAAAGCCTCTAAAATTGAAACTAGCATTTCTTTGCCCTTTTTGCAAGTCACTTTCACCACAAATCTTTTCCCAGTTAACTTCTCCACCTTCACTTCCTATTATAAGAAAAAATCACACAATTCTTTCGTAAGACTGACACCTTTCTATATTTAAAAATAACAACAATAATAACAAAATAAAATCAGTGTAATCCCACACTAGGAAGAGTAGTGAGTATGCAAATCTTACCCCTATCTTGTGAAGGTAGAGAGGTTGTTTCGGATAGACCTCAGCTCAACTATATCTTAACTCAAAACTTCCTATTTTGTCCTCAAATAACATGCTCTAGTTATAACATCACAAATTGCAAAGGTACTTTTAAGTATTTTCATTTTATAAAAAATATTCGATTTTCTTTTTTGGTCTGTTCTAAAAAAACTAACATCTTTCTATATTTTAAAATATTTTAATGTTAAATTTTTCGTTTTGTCGTTAAATGATATGTTACTTCTAGCGATAAAAATGTCATGATATATCTAATACCATAAGTTGTAAAGGTATTTCTTGTATGTGCGATAAGTCTTTTTAAACTCTTTGTCCAGTCAAAACGCTGCTCAAATAAATGAAATGGAGGAAGTAAAAAAGTAAAGAGAGAGAGAGTACTTGAACATGGTTTAAGAGGTGGTGATACTCTCTTTGGATGGCTTCTAGCTGGAGTCTCAGCTTGAGAATGTAAACGAAGGCATCAAAGATGATAGAGCTCTTTTTCACCTTCAAAAAAAAAAGAAAAAAACGATTAAGCAGTTTCTTTACTATTTTTTTGGTACTCCATTATTTTGAAAATTTAAAGAGATTAAAGGAAAAAAGAGGGTATAAAATAAATCAAAACATTGAATTCAATTTGATGAGAAAAGCTAAAGAAGAATATTAGTATTACTGATTTGGAGTTGGTAAGAGTTCGTAAATAATGAAGCTTTCTACGGGCAACCATTTTACTTTGCACATTTCTTGATACCATAATATTCTCTCTTTTGTTTTCTTTCTATCACTCTTTTTATTAATGGTTTGTTTGTTGATATGAATGAATAAAGAGAGAGAAGAATAAGAGGTTTTTATAGAGGTAAATTATAGAACGAATGATGTAATAGGTGATCACGGAATGTCAAGATATATGCTGACATACTCCTTTTTTCATCTCTATTGGTTGTCACTCTCTTTTTAGTTAGTTTATTATTTTCATTTTTGGCTTTGGTGGGGCCAGGTCCAGGGTGGATGTGAACCTAAATAGACGCTCACTTAGACGCTTAAACTAAAAAAAAGCCGTTAATGTATAATATATGTATACGTATATAATCAAAGACATAATTTATGTGTACCAGCTAGAAAAAGTAAACAATTTAGTCGTCTATTTGTATAAAAATCTCTTAAAATTAGGGGAAAAGGTACTTCTTGACACTTATGTAGTATTAAATCTATCTTGACATTTTTATGACTATAAAAATATATCTTAAAGAGTAAAATAAAAACTTCAAATTTGTTATAAAATAAATACCGTAAAGTAAAGACAAATATAGAGAGAAACTGTTATACTATTCAACTTTCAAATTTATGTTTTTAATGAACCGAAAACTCCTCTATTTATAGAAGAAAGGAAGCAGTTGCAAGGCTTTTCAGGAAGCAGCTGCAAGGCTTTTCTTTAGCTGCTTGTAAGCTGTTTGCATGAGCTACTTGCAACCTGCCTGTTTAATAAGAAGCTGCTGCAAATCATTTCATTGAGTTGCTTGCAATCTGCCTGCATCAGCTGCTTGTAGATAAACTTCAAGAGAGTACTGAATGGATAATCTTCTTCAGGAAGATTATCTATAGCGGAGTAATGAATGGATATCCACAATATAATATTTTCATAACCTCCCCCCTCCCGGATGTTCATTAAAAGATAATGTGCCTGTTATATTTTCTTTTTATAAATCCTCCCTTTAATTGGGCTATGCATGCAATATTGTCTTCGTATAAAATTGTGGATCTTTTATCACATTCCAAACCACATATTTCTTGAATAAAATGAATCACTGATCTTAACCATACGCATTCCCTACTTGCTTCATGAATAACTATTATCTCAGCATGATTTGAAGAAGTAGCAACAATTGATTGCTTCGTGGAGCGACATGATATGACAGTACCTCCACATGTAAACACGTACCCGGTTTGAGATCGAGCTTTATGGGGATCAGATAAATAACCTACATCTGCATAACCAATAAGATCTGCACTACCTTTGTTAGTATAAAACAAACCCATATCAAGAGTTCCCTTTAAATTAATATCGCAAAATATGCTTAAGCCCATTCCAATATCTCCGTGTAGGAGAAGAACTATATCTTGCTAGTAAATTAACAGAAAATGCTATGTCAGGCCTTATAGCATTAGCAAGATACATAAGTGCATCAATTGCACTGAGATAGGGTGTTTCAGGACCAAGGAGTTCCTCATCCTCTTCTGGAGGTCGGAACGGGTCCTTATTCACTTCAAGTGATCGAACAACCATTGGTGTACTCAATGGGTGCACTTTGTCCATGTAAAAGCGTTTTAAGACCTTTTCTGTATAGGCATATTGATACATAAAGATCCTGTCTGCTAAATATTCAATTTGCAGTCCAAGACAAAGTTTTATCTTTCCAAGATCTTTAATCTCAAATTTTTCTTAAGATATTCAATTCCCTTTTGGAGCTCTTCTGGAGTTCCAACAAGATTTATGTCATCAACATAAACAACAAGTATAACAAATTCTGATGCCATTTTCTTTATAAAAATACATGGACAAATAACATCATTTATGTAACCCTCTTTCAGCAAATATTCACTAAGGCGATTATATTACATGCGCCTAGATTGTTTTAAACCGTACAAAGATCTTTGTAATCTGATTGAATACGTTTCTCGAGATTTTGAATTTGCTTCATGCATTTTAAATCTTTCAGGGATTTTCATGTAAATCTCATTATAAAGTGACCCGTACAGATAAACTGTAACCACATCCATCATATGTATTTCAAGCCTTTCACGTAAGGCTAAACTGATGAGATATCGAAATGTTATGACATCCATAACAGGTGAATATGTTTCTTCATAATCGACTCCATGTCGTTGTGAGAATCCTTGTGCGACAAGGCGAGCCTTGTATCTTTCAACTTCATTTTTATCATTCCTTTTTCGCACAAAAACCCATTTATGACCAACTGATTTTATACCAGCAGGTGTTTGGATTACTGGTCCAAAGACCTCTCTTTAGCAAGTGCGTTCAATTCTGATTGAATTAACCCTTGCCATTTTGGCCAATCAGATCTTTATCGATATTCTTCGACAAACCGGGGTTCAAAATTCTCACTATCTTGCATAATGTTAAGTGCAACATTATAAGCAAAAATATTATCCACCACTATTTCAGATCAATTTCAATTAATCCCATCACCAGTAGAACTTATTAAAAAACATTCCTCGCTCACTTGAGTCTTGGGTTCAGTGATTTCTTCAGAAATCTCAGAACTAATCAGATCTTGGGTCTCTTCAGAAGATCCCTTTATAGTATCATTTTGATCATTTGTAAATGGATGATCTTCTGGACCTCCTGATTATATATAGAGGTACGTGGATCAAAATGAGATAATGATGAAACTTTTCACACAATTTCTCTTTTGATTTTCTTTTTCTCTCCCCCTAATTGTGAAAAATTTATTTCATCAAACCGACAATCTTCAAATCGAGTAGTAAATAAATCTCCCATTAATGGTTCAAGATAGCGAATAATAAAGGGTGATTCAAGCCCAACATATATTCCTAACCTTCTCTGCGGGCCCATCTTACTGCGATGTGGTGGTGCTACTGGCAAATATACAGCACATCCAAAAATTCGTAGATAGGCAGTATTTAGTTCATGACCAAAAACTAATTGTGACAGAGAATATTTATTATAATGTGTCGGTCTGAGACGGATAAGTGATGCTGAATGCAAGATAGCATGGCCCCAAACAGTAGTGGGTAATTTTGTTTTCATAAGTAGTGGTCT
Organism: Nicotiana tomentosiformis; assembly: GCF_000390325.3. NCBI lineage: Eukaryota > Viridiplantae > Streptophyta > Magnoliopsida > Solanales > Solanaceae > Nicotiana > Nicotiana tomentosiformis. The sequence goes on along the minus strand of NW_027174807.1, from coordinate 36,536 downwards.
TGCTATCAATTGTAGGAATTTAATAAATGACTTTGCAAGGCCATTTTGAGTATGAACATAAGCTACAAGATGTTCAACTTTTATCCCAACTGATAGACAATAATCATCAAAAGCTTGAGATGAGAATTCTCCAGCATTATCAAGGCGAATATCCTTTATAGGATAATCTGGGAATTGTTCCCTTAATCGAATTATTTGGGCTAATAGCTTTGCAAACGCCTGATTGCGAGATGATAGTAGGAACACATGAGACCATCTTGAAGATGCATCTATTAGGACCACAAAATGTCTAAACAACCCACTTGGTGGGTGAATAAGTCCACATATATCCCCATGTATACGTTCTAAAAAGGCAGGGGATTCAATGCCAACCTTCATTGGTGATGGTCTAGTGATCACTTTGCCTTGATAATAAGCATCACAAGAAAATTCATTATTTGTAAGAATCTTTAAGTTCTGTAATAGATGCCCAATCGATTTTTCAGTAATTCGTCTCATCATTATTGATCTAGGATGGCCCAAACGGCCATGCCAAAGCACAAAAATATTTGAATCAATAAACTTCTGGTTTACGATAGAGTGTGCTTCAACTGTACTAATCTTTGAATAGTATAAGCCAGAAGATAAAGTTGGTAACTTTTCTACAATGCACTTCTGGCCCAAAACATTCTTTGTAATACAAAGATATTCCATATTCATTTCATCTATCGTCTCAACATGATACCCATTTCGGCGGATATCTATAAAACTTAACAAATTTTTTTTGGGACTTGGAGGAGAATAATGCATTATCTATTATAAGTTTTGTTTCCTTAGACAGAAATATAGCAGCTCTTTCGGAGCCTTCAATCAAACTTATATTACTAGAAATTATAGAAATATTTGCTTTTTCCCTATGCAAATAAGCAAAGTATTTCTGATCTTTGAATATGGCATGAGTTGTTCCACTATCAATTACACATATATCTTCATGATTGGTCTTTGATCCAAACATAATTTGAGGATTATCCATATTCTTCAAAATAACATAAATAACATAAATATGATAGTAAACATTATTATCAAAGCATAACTTTTATTTATGTACAATAATTATATAACCATACTATCTACTACAAACAACAAAAATTAAAATATTTATATTTTTACATATTTATCACCAATCACATGACTTGTTTCTGCTTCTGGGAGTGCAAACTAATCAGCTACATCCAAAGACATGAAGTCTAAATTATCTTCAGAAATGAAATTTGCTTCAGCATTTTTCTCTGTCTTCTTCAGGGAGGCTTGATAAAGCTCAACCAGGTGCTTTGGCATACGACAAGTACGTGACCAACACCCCTTTTCACCATATCTATAGCATGTATTTTTTGCACTTATTGTTTGCACTGCTTCATGCTTTTGTTCCTTCCTTTTCCACTGCTGGTGTTGAGGAGGGTTCTGGTGCATTATTATTATTACAATGATTAGATTTTCTTCCCCAACCACGACTGGGGCCACGACCTCTTCCACGCTTAGCTTAGTGGAAGTTCATCTCATTCACTTTGGGAAATGGACAAGAACCAGTAGGTCGGCTTTCATGGATTTTCATTAATAGCCCATTATGTTGCTCGGCTACAAGAAGATGTGAGATAAGTTCAGAATACTTTTTGAATCCTATATCTCGATATTGCTGTTGCAGGAGCATATTCGGGGCATGAAAAGTGGTGAAAGTTTTCTCCAACAAATCATGATCAGTAATATTATCACCACATAATTTTAATTGGAAAATAATTCTGAACATAGCAGAATTATACTCACTGATAGATTTAAAATCTTGTAGCCTTAGAAGAGTCCAATCATAACGTGCCTGTGGCAGAACGACCATCTTTAGGTGGTCATATCTATCTTTCAAATTATTCCACAGTATGACCGGATCTTTAATAGTGAGATATTCCATTTTCAAGCCTTCATTAAGGTGATGATGTAGGAATATCATTTCTTTGGCACGGTCTTGGTTTGATGCTTGATTTTTGTCCTTGATGGTGTCTGCCAGACCCATCGCATCAAGATGAATTTCAGCATCAAGCACCCAAGATATATAACTTTTGCCCGATATATCCAGGGCTACAAATTCAAGTTTAGAAAGATTTGACATTTAGAAAAAGAAAGTCCGTACCTCTGATACTTTCAAAGTATTTGCTCGAGATGGCAGAGTCTCGTACTGATAAAGTGTTATAAAATAAAGACTGTAAAGTAAAGACGAGTATAGAGAGAAACTGATATATTTTTCAACTTTCAAACTTATGTTTTTAATGAACTGAAAACTTCTCTATTTAAAGAAGAAAGGAAGCAGCTGCGAGGCTTTTCCGGAAGCAGCTGCAAGACTTTTCTTTAGTTGCTTGTAAGTTGTTTGTATGAGCTGCTTGCAACGTGCCTGTTATATAAGAAGTTGCTGCAAATCATTTCATTGAGTTGCTTGCAACCTGCCTGCATCAGCTGCTTGTAGATAAACTTCAAGAGAGTACTAAATGGATAATCTTCTTCAGGAAGATTATCTATAGCAGAGTAATGAATGGACATTCACAATATAATATTTTCATAACAAAATTAAATTATTATAAAATATATAAAGATGTTAGAATGGGCAAATTGGGCATTGTGCTAATAATTCATAGCAAAAGAAAAAAGTGAGATAATGATGCCAGTTATAGTGATTAGAACCGAGTTCCTGTTTGGCCATAGATTTAGCTGTTGTTTTTAAAAAAGATTTTTTTTTTTGTTTATAGAATATGATTAGTTTTTTTTTTAAAAAATTTGGAAAAAAATTTCAATTTCCTAAAAACTGGTTTAGGGTAGTTTATGGGTAAAAACATTTCTTCCACTCTCAAAAATTTAACTTTGCTTCAAATAAAATACAAGTCCAAACGTACCTTTAACTTCCAAAAAATATTTTTCAAAACAACTTTAAAAATTCTTTTTTCAAGTTTCAATCAAATCTATGTCTAAACGCTAGCTAAGAAAAAATAAGTATAAACAATAACTTAACCAAAACTAAATGATCCTATCTCCCTCCTTTATCCAAGAAAAATCCAAAAAGGAGTACCATTATACGGAACTTTTAATAAGAGAAAAAAATTTAAAAAATTACTCACATGTTCCTACCAATGGAAAATATATTCAGATAAAATAAGTAAAGAAGACTTGTCAAAGACAGCAAGATTTTGTGGGGAAATGATTCTGTGAGGTTAGGAACTTCTATATTAGAATGAAACTGAACATGTTGCGTAATTTCCTAATTTCAAGAAAAATATTTATCTGTAGTTAAAAAAAATGCAAGAAATTTAAAACATCTTTAAGGGCAGGGGCGGAGCTAGAATGTAGCCGGCGGCTTCGACCGAACTCAATAGTTTTGGTTCGAACTCTGTATTTGTCTTAAAAATCCATTAAATATGTATAAATTATTAATTTAGAACCCAGTAACTTAAAACAATTAGAATTCCGAACCCATAAGTTTGAAATCTTGGCTCCGTCTCTGTTTAAGGGACATTTGAGAATTCACTAAGACGAGTTCCTGTTGAAGGAGAATTGTAAAGATAGTGATTTGGTAAAAAAAAGTAATATTTGGAGTTAAGTTGAAAAATGATAGTAATAGGAATTTGAAATTTGTTTGGACATACATTTCACTTGAAAAATATTGCCGTTTTGCGAGAGAAAATAAATTTTTACTTGGAAAAAAAATATTTTTACCACTTCTCAAACTTGAAACTCATCTTCAAAAAGTTTTTCAAACATTCAATCCAGTTTAGTAACTAAAGAATGATTTGAAAATATTTTTTGGAAAAAAAGAAAAAAATAATTTATGTCCAAACGGGCTCATATATTGAAGGATTTCAGTGCTAATTCATTAACTTAAGTATTCTTTTTTGGAATTACATATTTTCAGGAAGTAAATCGTAGCCCCCCACCCCCCTGCCCCTCAAGTTTACACTACTCTTTTCTCAATTGCCGTATTTTTTTTTATGTCCATACATTTTAATTTCTGCAAGATGAATGTCAAGCCAAGATAAAAGACAGTCCAATAGTCAGTCACTGGCATTGCCTATAACATGGAATCAGCTGAAAAAGACCGATAGGAATGACAAAAGCCATGTAACGAGACACCCTGCTTCTGATGCAGATTAGGTTAGATTAGGACGCAGAGGCGGACGTAGCTTAGTGGCTACGGGTTCAACTGAATCCATAACTTTCGATGCGGAGTAAAAATTTGTATGTAAAAATTCATTAAAATTGCAAAAATAGTAGATATGAACCCATAACTTTAAAAATATAATGGGTTCAATGTTAAAAATCTTAAAATTGAACACATATGATTTAAATTCTGGATCCGCCTATGTTAGAACGTGCGGGACCCCTTCGATTCTTTCTTCTCTTTTTAGTTTTTACTATTTTATAACATGGTGTCGGAATCAGTTTTTGTTTCTTTTATTTTTATTTGTACGTGCATTGAATATCTATGAAGTATCTATTACCTCTCGTCAATACATGTATTGAAAATTTGTTTTACCTAAATCACATGTTTAATATTTTTTTGTTTTTTATTTATGCTGGAATTTTTGAACTCTAACCTTCTATGATTTTCACTTTTTCATCTACTTCGGATCGACCGATAGACCAATTTTTCTTGTAACGGAAAAAACATCACTTGGGAAGATATAGTGTTAAGGTAAACATAGATCATGTGTGTGGTTATAGATCAATTTGTAATTAAGGGTAAAATAAGAAATTTAACGTTTAATTTATTCTAAATACTATAAAATATGTTACTTTTTTGGAATAAATTTAAAAAAGTCTCACATAAATTTGGACAAGGGAATATGAACTATACTTGAGTGATGTAGGAACAATTGAGCTGTTCAAAATTTTAACAAGGTAATTAAAGAACAGAAAATGTAAGACGCCATGTCCGAAATTAATGTTTAAACCACCTTTATCGCTGCACAAGAATCTTTCGCTTAGTTCAAACCCGTGGGTGTAAAGTCGCATTTGTTAGAGAGCGCTTTACTCCTTAACGTGAGACTTTTTCACGCGAATTCGAATTTAGTCGGGCCCCAATGTGGATATCGGATACTGAGCGGGAAAAAAAGGAGAGAATCTTTCGCTTATGTTAAAGGCACAAAAATTGTTTTTATCATTATTTCTACCCTATAATGTTTTGACAATTGGGATTTAATTGAATCCCTTGTTATGTGTTGCTATGTGTAGGAATAGGAGTTGGGAATGGACCAACAAGTATATTGTGGCGGAGTAGTAACTACTCTGACATCCTTAATAACATATTTTGTGTTCGAGCCTTGTGTATGAAGTCGTCTTTGCTAGGTAGCGCTTTACCTCCTAATATGGGATTTTCCGACGAGAATCCAGATTTAGTCGGGCCAAATTATGCGAATCTAAATATTAATTATACATAAGTTGAAAAATACTAAGTATCAAATAAGGGATTAGTAATACCAAGATAATATATATATATATATATATATATATATATATATATATATATATATATATATATATATATATATATATATATAAAATTTTCCCCTAATACATCCTACCACACGATCCTTTAGTAGTTTTTCCACCAAAATAAATCATTTAGCAACTTTTGCCTATGCTAGAATTTAGATTTTGACGTCCCAAAAATTGAACGGAGGAGTTATAAATTAGTGTACAATAGCACATAACGTTAGTTATGCTTATGTAGGAACGGTGGAGGTGCTAAGAACTTTAACAAGGTCATTAGAGAAAAAATGTAAGACGCCACATTCGAGATTCAGGTTATGACCTAAAGTAATGTTAAAGCTAAGGCACACAATTTGTTTTCACCATATCTCTACCGTATAATATTTTGGCAAATGAAATTTAATTGAATCTCTGTGTGACCTATAGGTCACGGGTCTAAGTCATGGAAGCAGTCACTAATGCTTGTATTAGAGTAAGCTGTCTACATAACATCCCTTGGGATGCGGCCCTTCTCCAAATCCTGCATGACACGGAATATCTTGTGCGCCAAACGGTTATTTTTTTAGATTTAATTGGATCCCTTATTATGTGTTGCTCCATGTAGGAATAGGAGTTGGGAATGGACCAACAAGCGTTGTTGTGATGTAGTAACTACACTTACATCCTTAATCAAATATTTTTGTGTTCGAGCTCTTTGTATGAAGTCGTCTTTATTAGGTAGCGTTTTCCCCCTGTAACGACTCGGCTGATCGTTTTGAGTATTATAACTCCATTCCCCCATTTACTGCTCAAGTTATGCTTTACAGTTGTTTTATGACTCATAGAGTTAGTTGGTTCGGGCCCGGAAGGATTTCGGAATGATGTGAGACACTTAGTCTCATAATTAAAAACTTAAGTTGAAAAAGTTGACCGGATATTGACTTATGTGTAAACAACCTCAGATTCGAATTCTGATAATTTCAATAGCTCCGTGTGATAATTTTGGACTTAGAAGCGTGTCCGAAAAATTATTTGGAGGTCCATAGTGGAATTAGGCTTGAAATGACGAAAGTCGAATTTTTGGGAAGTTTAACCGGGGGGTTGACTTTTTGATATCGGGGTCGAAATTCGATTCTGAAAATTTTAATAGGTCCGTTATGTCATTTAAGACTTGTGTGCAAAATATGAGATCAATCGGACTTGATTTGATAGGTTCCGGCGTCATTTGTGAAAATTTGAAATTTTAAAATTCATTAGGCTTGAATTGGGGTATGATTCGTGGTTTTAGCGTTGTTTGGTATTATTTGAAGACTCGACTAAGTTCGTATGATTTTTTAGGACTTGTTGGTGTATTTGATTGGGGTCCCGGGGGCCCCGGTTGAGTTCCGGGATGGTTTCATATCATTTTTCCTTATTTTATAATTGCTGGAATTGGTTTCTGGTATTGTTCTTCGTGAATGCGAAGGGTATCACGCGTTCGCGAAGAAGGATTTTGGGCTGCTGAGATGTTTCCATCGCGAACGCGAAGAAGAGACTGGGGAAGCCTACGCGAACGTGAGTGGGCGGATACGAACACGAAGAGGAAAGGGAGTTGGAGGCCTGCCTGTCATTAAGCCTTCGCGAATGCGGCTCGTGTCTAGCGAACGCGAAGGGCAGAGGTAGGAAGGCATCGCGAACGCGATGAGGATGTTGCAAATGCGAAGAAGGAATCTTGGCAGCATATTTTTTGTGCTTCGCGAACGCGAAGCTATGGTCCCGAACGCGATAAAGGCATTTCTGGGCAGAATTAAAAGTTCCAAAACGAAGGTTTTGAGTTAATAACACAAAATCAAATTGGGCGCTCGGTGTAGGTGTTTGGGGTAAGCGATTCTTATCCAGTTTTGATTAGTTTCCAGGATTATGCCTTTGAATCCATCATTTGATGGGTGAATTAAGTAGAAAAATATTAGAAAACTCTCTTGGTTTAATCTGAACATTTGAGGGTCGAGTTGAGGTTGAATTTTGGTAAAAGTGATATGGTTAGACTCGTGATTGAATGAGCTTTCGGATCTTGTAACTTTTGTCGAGTTCCGAGATGTGGGCCCCACGGGCGATTTTTGAGCTAAATTTCGAATTTTTATGAAAAATTAGCATTTTCTTATGGAATTAATTCCAATACATTTTATTGACAGAATCAAATTATTTGTGGCTAGATTCGAGGCGTTTGGAGGTAAATTCACGAGGCAAAGGCCTAGCACAATAAAGAATTATACGGTTTGAGTTAAGTAATAGTTTTAAATTTGGTCCTGAGGGTATGACACCCCAGATTATGTGTTATGTTATTGGTTTTGAGGTGACGCACATACTAGGTGACGGGCGTGTGGTCGTGCACCGTATGAATTGTGACTTGGTCAAATTTCATGGAACTATGTAGATGAATAATCTGTTGATACCTGTACATATTTTCACGTATTAGGGAAATTGAACTATGAATCATGTTTAAACCATGTGTTGACACTGTTGGGACCCACAAAGGTCGTGTACATGTGTTAAATTTTTATTTGTACTCAGTCACGGTTTTACTTGCATATTACATCTTAGTCTCTCTTATTCATATTGATGCATCATATTATTGTTGTTGGGCTGCTTATCATGATTTCTGAGAGCCTGAGAGACTGGAGGGGTTGATGACTGAGTGAGGCCGAGGTCCTAATTGTGAGGATATTTATGGGATCGGACTGCACGCCACAGCATGTTTCATTGATTTATGAGCGCTTGGGCTGAAGGACCCCCTACGGAGTGTGTACAACCCCCCAATGAGCGCAAGTACCTACTGAGTGCGAGTGCCGAGTGATGAGTGATGAGTGACTGTGAGGAATGATTGACTGTGAGAAAAGAATGACTATGAGGAAAGAGTGACTGTGAGGAAAGAGTGACTGTGAGGTTGGAGTGAATGGGAGGACTGAGCGACTGTTACTCTGAGAGGATGCATTGATTTCATTATTTGCTTCATTTCAGCTGTAATATATCACTATTTTGGAAATTTCGAAAAAATATTATTTTATGTTTCAGTCAAATTTGATATGAAATTTCTGTGAAATTTTAAATGTTGAACTTGAGAGCATGCCTACCCTTTTAGGTTGGAAAGTACTGTATTTGGACTTAGCTGAGAAGCTCGTCACTACTTTTAGTTCCTCATTTATTATTGTTACTTACTGAGTTGGTTATACTCATACTATACCCTGCACTTCGTGTGCAGATCCAGGTGATCCCGGACACACAATTAATTTTTCGGAGATTTAGAGGTGGCTGCTATATTTCACAAACCTTGTCTCTCCTTCCCTATCCTTTTTGTTTATTGTATTTGGTCTCAAATTATTATAGACCTGGTTTTCCAGACTTGTAATGTATAGATGCTCATGTACTTAGTGATACCGAGTTTTGGGAGTGTGTTTATTTCTAATATTTGTGGGATTTACTCTTAAACTTAATTATTATGTTTTCAGTATTTAAAAGAAATTGTGGGTTATTGGTGTTATCGGCTTGCCTAGTATTGAAACAGGGGCCATCACGACGGGTGAGATTTCGGGTCGTGACAAGTTGGTATCAGATCCTAGGTTACATAGGTCTCATGAGTCATGAGCAGGTTTAGTAGAGTCTTGAGGATCAGTACATAGACGTCTGTACTTATCTTCGAGAGGCTCCCGAACCCTTAGAAAAATTTCAGCCTTTTGTATTCTATCGTGCGAACTTGTTGATTCCGGAAAATTAAAATTCTATTATTCTATTTACTCGCAGATGGTGAGAACACGTACTACCGGATCAGACAGTCAGCCACCAGTTAGGCCCGCGAGATATCGGGGCCGTTGTAGGGGCAAGAGAAGATTCCAGATATAGCTGAACCGATATGACTAGCGCAGGCACCAGCTGTGCCCATTGAGATTCCAGGCCTTCAGGAGACTTTGGCCCAGATATTGTCAGTTTGCACTGGCCTTGCTCAGGTGGCTTCGGCTCAGGCCGCCCCTTTCACTTCTCAGGCTTCAGCTCATATCCCTGTTGCCCGTACTCCAGATCATGTAGTGCAGGGACTTCAGATACCGGGGGCAATAACAGCCCAGCCAGTTGCAGCTGCTCAGGCCCCGGTAGTCCCTGCTGTGGCAGATGATGAGCAGAGAAGACTCGAGAGATTTGGGAGGCTTCGACCTCCATCATTTAGCGGTGCTGTGTTAGAAGATGCTCAGGGGTTTCTTTATAAGTGCCAACGGATTCTTTGGACAACGGGTATTCTGGAGACCAGTGGGGTCTCGTTCACTACTTTTCAGTTTTCTGGGACTGCCTTCAGATGGTGGGAGGCTTATGAGAGGCGCATGACGGTTGGTGCAGTACCACTTACATGGCAAGAGTTCTCCATTCTCTTTTTGCAGAAGTTCGTGTCGTAGTCTCGCAGATAGGAGCTGCGCATACATTTTGAGCAGTTACGTTAGGATGGCATGTCTATGACGCAGTACGAGATGAGATTTTCTGAGTTGGCTCATCACATAGTTTGGTTGGTTCCCACTGATAGGGAAAGGATTAGGAGATTCATTGATGGCCTCACATATCAGTTGCGGTTACTTATGACTCGGGAGAGAGTATCTGGTACTACTTTTAATGAGGTAGTTGACATTGCTCGGTAGATAGAGATGGTTCATACTCAGGAGCGTGGAGAGAGGGAGGCCAAGAGGCCTCGTGGTCCAGGTGATTTCAGCGGTGTTCCTTCAGGGGGTCAGTTTTACCGCAATAGGGGTCGTCCTTACAGACACGCACAGATGGGTCATCCAGTTCACTGTGGTGCATCATCCATCCACGGTTTATATAGTTCTCATCAGGGTCAGTCATCTCTCAGTGCCCTTCCAGCCCAGAGTTCGTCCCGTGCTCCTTCAGTTCAGGGTTCATTTGCACCGGGTGCTTCTAGCAGTTATTTTGGTTCTCGAGGTTCGATTCAGTCAGCACCACCACCAGTATCGGGGAGTTGCTTTGAGTGTGGGGAATTTGGGCATATGTGGAGACAATGTCCTCGTCGCTCGGGAGGTCCAGTGCAGTAGAGGAGTCAGACTACGACTTCAGCACCAGTTACTTCACAACCCGCCCAGCCAGCACGGGGTGGGGGCCAGTCAGCTAGGGGTCGCCCAAGAGGGGGAGGCCGATTAGGTGGCGGTCAGGCCCGATTCTATGCTCTCCTGCCATGCCAGATGTCGTTGCCTCAGATGCAGTGTTCACATGTATTGTCTCAATATGCCACAAGGAAGCTTCTATATTATTTGACCCTGGTTCTACTTATTCGTATGTATCATCGTACTTTACTCATTATTTGGATATGCCCCATGACTCATTAGTTTCACCTATTCGTGTATGTACGCCGGTGGGCGATACTATTATTGTGGACCGTGTCTATCGGTCTTGTGTGGTAACCATTGGGGGACTGGAGACTAGAGTTGATCTCTTACTGCTCAGTATGGATGATTTTGATGCAATTCTGGATAGGGATTGGCTGTCTCCATGTCATGCTATTCTGGACTGTCACGTAAAAACCGTGATGTTGGCAATGCCGGGGTTGCCGAAGGTCGAACGGAGAGGTTCTCTAGATCATGTTCCCAGCAGGGTAATTTCTTATTTGAAGGCCCAACGTATGATTGGGAATGGGTGTTTGTCATATTTGGCTCTTGTGAGAGATGTCGATACAGATACTCCTACTATTGATTCAGTGCCGGTAGTGAGGGATTTTCCAGATGTATTTCATGCAGATTTGCCGGGTATGCTGCCTAACAGGAATATTGATTTTAGTATTGACTTGGAGTCGGGCACTCATCCCATTTCTGTTCATCCATATCCTATGGCATCAGGTGAGTTAAAAGAATTGAAAGAGCAACTTCAGGAACTTCTTAATAAGGGTTAAATTAGGCTTAGTGTGTCACCTTGGGGTGCACCGGTTTTGTTTGTGAAAAAGAAAGATGGTACTATACGGATGTGCACTGATTACAAATAGGTGAACAAAGTTACAATCAAGAACAAATATCCTTTGCCGAGTATTGATAATTTTGTTTGACCAACTTCAGGGAGAGTGGGTGTTCTCCAAAATTGATTTGAGATCGGGGTATCACCAGTTGAAAATTCGGGATTCAGATACTCTAAAGACGGCATTCAAGACACCTTATGGCCACTATGAATTTCTTGTGATGTCTTTTGGGCTAACCAATGCCCCATCAATATTTATGCACTTGATGATTAGCGTATTCTAGCTGTATCTTGATTCATTTGTCGTAGTATTTATTGATGATATCCTGGTGTACTCACGTAACTAGGAGGAGCATGCACAACAATTGGGTGTTGTATTATAGAGGTGGAGAGAGGAAAGACTATATGCCAAATTCTCTAAGTGTGAGTTTTGGATTAGTTCGGTGGCATTATTGGGACACATAGTGTCTAGTGAAGGAAATAAGGTGGATTCGAAGAAAATAAAGGCAGTTCAGAGTTGGCCCAGACCATCTTCAGTTAATGAGATTCGGAGTTAGTCGCTTCATGGAAGGTTTCTCGTCTATTGCGGCACCTATAACTAAATTGACCCAGTGGTCGGATGAGTGTGAAGAGAGCTTTCAGAAGATCAAAACGGCTTTGACTACAACCCCAATATTGGTGTTGCCTACAGGTTTAGGGTCTTATACTGTGTATTGTGACATGTCACGTATTGGTCTCGGCACAGTGCTTATGCAAGACGGTAAGGTGATTGCCTATGCGTCCAGACAGTTAAAGGTACATGTGAAGAATTATCTGGTCCACGACCTTGAGTTAGCATCTATTGTTCATGCTTTGAAAATTTGACGGCATTACTTGTACGGTGTCCATTGTGAGGTTTATATCGATCACCGAAGTCTACAGGTTTAGGGTCTTATACTGTGTATTGTGACATGTCACGTATTGGTCTCGGCGCAGTGCTTATGCAAGACGGTAAGGTGATTGCCTATGCGTCCAGACAGTTAAAGGTACATGTGAAGAATTATCTGGTCCATGACCTTGAGTTAGCATCTATTGTTCATGCCTTGAAAATTTGACGGCATTACTTGTACGGTGTCCATTGTGAGATTTATATCGATCACCGAAGTCTACACCATCTGTTTTAACAAAAAGATCTCAATTTGCGGTAGCGAAGGTGGTTAGAGTTGCTTAAGGATTATGATATCACCATTCTCTATCATCCCGGAAAGGCCAATGCGGTGGTCGATGCCTTGGGTCGTAAGGCGGAGAGTTTGGTTAGCATACTTACCGATAACAGAGAGGCCTTTAGCCTTGGATGTTCAGGCCTTAGCCAACCAGTTTGTTAGATTGGATGTTTCCGAGCCGAATCGAGTTTTGGCTTGTGTGGTTTCTCGGTCTTCTTTATATGATCGCATCAGAGAGCGCTAGTATGATGATCCCAATCTACTTGTCCTTAAGGACACGGTTCAACACGGTAATGCCAAGGAAGTCACTATTGGAGATGACAGTGTATTACGGATGCATGGCAGCCTGTGTGTGCCTAATGCAGATGGTTTGCGTGAGTTGATTCTCCAGGAAGCTAACAGTTCGCGGTACTCTATACATCCATGTGTCGCGAAGATGTATTAGGAATTGAGGCAGCACTATTGGTGGAGGCAAATGAAGAAAGATATAGTTGGGTTTGTAGCTCGGTGTTTAAATTTTTAACATGTGAAATACAAGCATCAAAGACCGGGCGGATTGCTTGAGAAACATGAAATTCCGGAGTGGAAGTGGGAGCGTATTACCATGGACTTCGTAGTTGGGCTCCCACGGACTTTGAGAAAGTTTGATGATGTTTGGGTGATTGTAGATCGGTTGACCAAGTCCGCACATTTCATTCTAGTTGGTACTACTTATTCTTCGGAGTGGTTGGCTGAGATTTATATCCGCAAGATTGTTCGCCTATACGGGGTGCCCGTGTCCATCATTTTGGACCGGGGCACGCAGTTTACATCACAGTTTTGGAGAGCGGTGCAACGAGAATTGGGCACACAGGTTCAGTTGAGTACAACATTTCACCCTCAGATGGACGGAGAATCCGAGAGCACTATTCAGTTATTGGATGATATGATATGCGCTTGTGTCATTGATTTTGTGGGTTCTTGGGATCAATGTTTGCCACTGACAGAGTTTGCTTACAATAACAGCTGCCAATCGAGCGTTCAGATGGCTCTATATCGGGCTTTATATGGGAGGCGATGTCGGTCTCCGGTGGGTTGGTTTGAGCCTGGTGAGGCTAGGCTATTGGGTACTGATTTGGTTCAAGATGCTATGGAGAAGATTAAATTAATATAGGAGCGGCTTCGTACGGCGCAGTCTAGACATAAGAGTTATCACGACCGGAAGGTCTGTGATATTTCTTACATGGTTGGGGAGAAGGTTCTGCTCAAGATTTTTCCCATGAAGGGTGTGTTGAGGTTCGGGAAGAAGGGTAAATTGAGCCCTCAGTATATTGGGCCTTTTGAGATACTTAAAAAATTTGGAGAGGTGGCTTATGAACTTACTTTGCCACCTAGTCTATCAGGTATTCATCCAGTATTCTATGTATCCATGCTCCGAAAGTATGTCGGGAATCCGTCTCATATTCTGGATTTCAGTACAATGTAGTTGGATGGTAATTTGACGTATGATATGGAGTCGGTGGCCATTTTAGACCGGCAGGTTCGAAAGTTGAGATCAAAGAACATAACATCAGTGAAGGTACAATGGAGAGGCCATCCAGTCAGAGAAGCTAGTTGGGAGATTGAGCAGAATATGTGGAGTAAATATCCATACCTATTTGAGACTCCAGTTATGATTCTAAACCTGTTCGAGGACGAACGTTTGTTTAAGAGGGGGAGAATGTAACGACCCGGTCGGTAGTTTTGAGTACTATAATCTCGTTCCCCCATTTACTGCTCAAGCTATGTTTACAGTTATTTTATGACTCACCGAGTTAGTTGGTTGGGGGTCCAGAAGGATTTCAGAGTGATGTGAGATACTTAGTCTCAAAATTAAACACTTAAGTTGAAAAAGTTGACCGGATATTGACTTATGTGTAAACGACCCAGGACTCGAATTTTGATGATTTCAATAGCTCTGTGTGGTGATTTTGTAGTTAGGAGCGTGTCCAAAAAATTATTTAGAGTTTCGTAGTGGAATTAGGCTTGAAATGGCGAAAGTCGAATTTTTGGGAAGTTTGATGGCGGGTTGACTTTTTGATATCGGGGTCGAAATCCGATTTTACAAATTTTAATAGGTCCGTTATGCCATTTATGATTTGTGTGCAAAATATGAGGTTAATCGGACTTAATTTGATAGGTTCCGGAATCGTTTGTCGAAATTTGAAATTTCAAAATTTATTAGGCTTGAATTGGGGTATGATTCGTGATTTTATAGTTGTTTGATATTATTTGAAGACTCGCCTAAGTTCGTATGATGTTTTAAGACTTGTTGGTGCATTTGGTTGGGGTCCTGGGGCCCCCGGGTTAGTTCCGGGATGGTTTCAGATCATTTTTGCTTGTTTTGCAACTGCTGGAACTGGTGTCTGGTAATGTTCTTTGCGAACGCGAAGGGTCTCACGCGTTCGTGAAGAAGGATTTTGGGCTACTGCTATTTTCCCATCGCGAACGCGATGAAGGAAACGCGAACGCGATGAAGAGGCTGGGGAAGCCTTAGCGAACACGATTGGGTGGACGCGCACACGAAGAGGAAAGGGAGTTGGGGGCCTGCTTGGCGTTAAGCCTTCGTGAACGGGGCTCGTGTCTCGCGAACGTGAAGGGTAAAGGTAGGAAGGCATCACGAATGCGATGAGGAGGCCGCGAACGCAAAGAAGGAATCTTGGCAGCATATTTTTTGTGCTTCGCGAACGCGAAGCTATGGTCGCGAATGCGATGAAGGCATTTCTAGGCAGAATTAAAAGTTCCAAAATGGGGGTTTTGAGTTCATAACACAAAATCAAATTGGGAGCTCGGTGGAAGACAATTTGTGAAGAGATTCTTGCGTGGGTGTTTGGGGTAAGTGATTCTTATCCAGTTTTGTTTAATTTCTATGATTATGCCTTTGAATCCATCATTTGATGGGTGAATTAAGTTGAACAAAATTAGAAAACTCTCTTGGTTTAATTTGAAGATTTGAGGGTTGAGTTGAGGTTGGATTTTGGTAAAATTAGTATTGTTAGACTCGTAGTTAAATGTGCTTTCGGATTTTATAACTTTTATCGAGTTCCGAGACTTGGGCCCCACCGACGATTTTTGAGCTAAATTTCAGATTTTTATGAAAAATTAGCATTTTTTATGGAATTAATTTCAATAAATTTTATTGACTGAATTGAATTATTTGTGGCTAGATTCGAGGCGTTGGAGGCCAATTCACAAGGCAAAGGCCTAGTGGAATAAAGAATTACATGGTTTGAGGTAAGTAACAATTTTAAATTTGTTCCTGAGGGTATAAAAACCTGGATTATGTATTATGTGATTGATTTTGAGGTGACGCACATGCTAGGTGACGGGCATGTGGGCGTGCACCGTAGAAATTATGACTTGGTCAAATTCCATGGAACTATGTAGTTGAATAATCTGTTGATAGTCGTATATGTTTTCATGTATTAGGGAAATTGAACTATGAATCATATTTACACCATGTGTTGACACTGTTGGGACCCACAAAGGTCGTGTACATGTTAAATTATATGTTAAGTTACTATTTGTACTCAATCACGATTTTACTTGCATATTACATCTCAATCTCTCTTATTCATTATTGATGCATCATATCATTATTGTTGGGCTGCTTATCATGATTTCTGAGAGTCCGAGAGACTGGAGAGGTTGATGAGTGAGTGAGGCCGAGGCCCTAATTGTGAGGATATTTATGGGATTGGGCTGCACGCCGCAACATGTTTCATTGATTTATACCATAATTGGCTTGTTATAGCGCTTGGCCTGAAGGAGCCCATCCGGAGTCTGTACATACCCCCAGTGAGCGCAGGTACCTACCGAGTGCCGAGTGATGAGTGACTGTGAGGAATGAGTGACTGTGAGAAAAGAGTGGCTGTGAGGAAAGAGTGACTGTGAGGTTGGAGTGAATGGGAGGACTGAGCGACTGTTACTCTAAGAGGATTTATTGATTTCATTATTTGCTGTATTTCAGCTGTCATATATCACTATTTTGGAAATTTCGGAAAAATATTATTTTATGTTTCAGTCAAATTTGATATGAAATTTCTGTGAAATTTTAAATGTTGAATTTGAGAGCATGCCTACCCTTGTGGGTTGGAAAGTACTGAATTTGAATTTAGCTGAGAAGCTCGTCACTACTTTCAGTTCCTTATTTATTATTGTTACTTACTGAGTTGGTTGTACCCATACTATACCCTGCACTTCGTGTGCAGATCCAGGTGATCCCGGACACAATGAGTGTTGATTCTTTCACACAGTTAATTTTTCGGAGATTCAGAGGTAGCTGCTATATTTCGTAAACCTTGTCTCTCCTTCCCTATCCTTTTGTTATTGTATTTGGTCTCGGATTATAATAGACCAGGTTTCCCATACTTGTAGTGTATAGATGCTCATGTACTCCATGACACCGAGTTTTGGGAGTGTCTTTATTTATAATGTTTGTAGGATTTACTCTTAAACTTAATTATTATGTTTTCAGTATTTAAAAGAAATTGTGGGTTATTGGTGTTGTCGGCTTGTCTAGTATTGAGATAGGCGTCATCACGACGAGTGAGATTTCGGGTCGTGACAACCCTCTAATGTGAGACTTTTCTGCGCGAATCCAAATTTAATCGGGTCCAATTACGAGTACCGAACACCGTATAAGAAACTAAAAAGGAATTGGGAATTGAATTTGAGAATAATGGACAAGCATGGAATTTGAAATAACCGATGGATGCATGTCAAATAGGCAATTAGTCAGTCTGATTAAAAACCAGAAAAGAGTCAGAGAAATTCAGCATTAGATTTTGCAGTAGTCATCACGAGAGCAATCAAAGCTTCCTCCAATTGCTGGACTTCAATTTGTCTTCCTCTAAACTATTCTAAGAGCCGTTTGGACATAAGAATTGTTTTTATTTTTTTCCAAAACTTTTTTATTTTTTTTCCGAAATCAGTATTTGGTCATAAATTTTTTAATTTTCACTTGAAAATAAATTTTGGAATTTTTTGATAACTTAAAAAACTTTAAAAAATTATTTTTCAAAATTTTCACTCAGATCACTCACAACAATAACAACAACAACAACAAGAACAACCCAGTATAATCCCATTAGCCGAGTCTGGGGAGGGTAGTTTGTACGCAGACCTTACCCCTACCCTAGGGCAGAGAGGCTGTTTCCGATAGACCCTCGGCTTTCTCCCTCCAAGAACTCCCCACCTTGCTCTTTGGGTGACTCGAACTCACACCCTCTTGGTTGGAAGTGAAGGATGCTACCACTAGAGCAACTCACTCAGATCACTCAGTAAATTTCAAAAACAACCCAAAATTATATATTATGTCCAAACAAAATTCTAATTTTTAAATATTATTTTCGCTTGAAAAAAAAATTACTTTATTTTGAAATTTTACATTCTTATGTTCAAACGCCCACTAATTTGCCAGTCTATAACTCTATTTTGGTCACATGCTCTGACATTTTAAAGCTCTCTTTTTACTCAAATGTTATTTCTATATATGTCTTCACTAGCGCATGGTATTCTCTCCGTATTCAAAGAGCTTTTACTTTCTCTAGTCGTATACCTACCTCCCTTTCTTTTCCAACTTGTCAGGTCCCAAACCCGTGCTATATATGGTCCGATTTAGCTCAACATATCTCATTAATATATGTAATTTTTAGGTTTTTAGTTTAGATAACACATTTTGCTTAACAAAAGTAAAATAATATAAATTTTGATCTAACATTTTAAAATATTATTTTATCATATTCTTTTTAAAAAAAATTAAAATATTTTTTTATTTACTGATTATTATTATTGTTTTTCATCTATTTTTTAGGTCTTATGATGCTGCCATTATTTCTATGACTTTCTATTGATGATACTGATATATTGTTTCTTATCGTCTTCTTGAGCCGATGGTCTATCGAAAACAGTCTCTCTACTCCCTCGGGGTAGGGGTACGATCTGCGTACTCACTACCCTCGCAGACCCCAATTGTAACATTTTACTGGGTTGTTGTTGTTGTTATCATATTGCCAAAAGAAAAATTGTCACTTATAGTATTTCTCGTATAGTTTATGATTATGTAAATTTTAATTTTAGAATATTGACTTAAACTAATCCAATTTAGCTTCAAAATTTAGTCAAACCGACTCTCAATAAGCAAAATGTATCATCTAAATTGAAACAGAGGGAGTATAAAAAAGGTCTTATATATATATATATATATATATATATATATATATATATTTAAGAATAATTTAACTTTAAACTTTTTATTTTAACCTTAATGACATATTTTTATCGTTACGTAAATGGCATGACATGTTTTAGATCACAAGTTTAAAAGTTTTTCTTGTTAAACTTTGTGCAAGTTAAATAGACCATATTAATTGACACGGATAGAGTATATACTTTCTAAATATTTGAAACATATTTAGAATTTGATCGTATTATATTAAAGGTCATAGGATAAAAAATTAATCTCAAATGTCTGATTTGGAGAAATCATTGTCAATAAGTAATGGCTTGTTAACCGTTCACAATAATACATCTTGTAAACACTGCTTTAAGCTACCGATATTGTTGGGTTAAAACAGTTATTGTCCATTTTGGGCCAAGCTCCCTAAAATGCTTTATACCATTAAGAGATTTTTACATCTTATATTAGGCTCACAATCTTGTCAGCTATCAATATAAAACTTAGTTCACGCATCCAATAATCTATTTCTCGAGCTAAGTTTCACATGGCTCAATACCACGATCCACGGGTCTTCCCCTCGAACTAAGTTCTATATGCCCCATTATCATGATTTGCTGGTTAATTTTCGAGATTTATTGTGTGCCACCCACATTGTTAGAGTATTATGGCAACGAAGCTCGCAACTAACTTCTTCTATGTGCGTCTCTCCAAGTTCGTAAGGTTAAGCAAACTAAGCCCCACACCATCTCTCTGCCATCGCCGTATCCGTCCAGCTAAACTTGGGTTCTGGTATCAGTTATTGTGTTGAAACGGTCCAATAATACTCTTAAAATGATATGATATTGTCCGCTTAGGACCAAACTCATAAGTTTTTTTTAAAAAGCTTCACATCATGATTCATACACCTTATATGTAGCCTCACATTCTTGTCCGCCTCTGACTCTATTCGTCTAAATATTATTTTAAAGGTCTGATATTTGGACAAAAACTGGTACTCCTAGTAAAGATAGTACCTCTCAAATCTCAATAATGTAAACTATCGAACAAAAATAGTAGTGTCCGCATTGTTCTTTGTTCTTTTTTCCTTTCATTCCCTTTACTCCTTTAGATAGAAAATGCCAAACGCACACAGAACCGTACTTAGTTGACAGCAATGACAAGACATGTCTCTCTTTTGCTATCTTTTTTACTCGCATTCTTTCTTGTTCACAGGCGTGCATATATGAATCTGAGAAATAAAAGAACATAACCACAAAAACAAAAACAAAAAAAGGGACAGAAAGGCAAATTGGATTTTAGTAGTTACATACTTCCTTAAATCACTCTTTTTAGCTTTGTTCTTTTGTGGTATATGTTTGCTATAAACCTCTTTTTGAGAGTCCTTTTTTGTCTACTCATTTTTTGATATTTCAATGTTGTAAGCTGCAGCTCTCACACCTCCCAATTTGATCTGTGTATCCTTTGTCTCCTTCTCCTTGACATGTCTTTCTCTCTAGCTTCCCTTCCCCCTCAACAAGCCAAAAAAAAAAAAAGGAAAGTAAGAAATAAATAAATAAAGAAGTTATAAGGATAGTGATAGTTTTACTCTTGTTACTGCTTGTCGTTAGTATTTCTTTTTCATCTTTCTATGAATCGAGAGTATATCATAAATAGTTTTTTTCTATCTTCTTAAGGTAATGTTATGTTCTGCGTATATACCACCCTCCGTGGACTCTATTTATGAGATTAAACTAGTTTTTTTTTATTTTTTGTTATTACTGTTATTATTGTTATAATATTTACAAGGATATTAACAAGGATTAGTGACCAAAAATATATATTTACAAGGATAGTTTTGTTTACATTTTGAATTGTTGATTCACATGATCCGTGGAAACATCCTAGTTTGTTCTTCAGTACATTAATAAAAGCGGTAAAGGGTCAAACATACCCTTGTTCTATGAGAAAAAGTTTAAATATACCTTACGTTATACTTTGGGTCAACATATACCCATGCCGAATATTGGTTCAAATATACCCCTCTTCTATTAAGTTTGTTCAAGGTGGACATCCAATCATACGTGGCACTGACATTTGATGAGGTGGATGCTACATGCCATACCACCGCAGCGCCCCTAATCTATATATAAAAAATAAAAATTTGAAATACAATATATTTCGTGGTAGCGGCAATGGTGACAATAGTGATGGAAGGGTGTAACGACCCGGCCAGTCGTTTCGGGAGTTATAGCCCCGTTTCCCCCATTTATGTTTTCTTTATGCTCTTAAGCTATATTATGATATACCGGGTTAGTTGATTTGGGCCCGGAGTGGTTTCGAAGTGGAATGAGACACTTAGTCTCTTATTCAGAACCTTAAGTTGAAAAAGTCAACCGGATGTTGACCTATGTATAAACGATCTCAGATTTAAATTCCGATAGTTTCATTAGATTCGTTAGGTGATTTTGGATTTAGAAGTGCGTCCGGAATGTGATTTGGAGGTCTGTGGTAGAATTAGACTTAAATTGGTGAAAGTGAAAATTTGGCGATTTCGGTCGGCAGTGTAAAATTTGATATCGGGGTCGGAATGGAATTCTGGAAGTTGGAATAGGTTTGTAGTGGCATTTGTGATGTGTGTGCAAAATTTGAGGTTATTTAGATGTGGTCTGGTTGGTTTCGGCATCGGTTGCCGAATTTGAAAATTTAGAAGTTCTTAGGCTTGAATCCGAGGGTAATTTGATGATTTGATGTTGTTTTGAGTGATTCGAAGGTTCGACTAAGTTTGTATATTGATATATGACTTGTTGGTATTTTTGGTTAAGGTCCCGAGGGTCTCAAGGTGATTCCGGGTGATTAACGGATTTGTCGAAGTTGGAAAATGCAGCTAAAGCTGCTGCTATTGCTATTTTCGCACCTGCGGAAGAAAGAGTCGCAGGTGCGAGGCCGCTGGTGCGCATGGGGAGTTCGCAGGTGCGGGCAATGCTGGGTTAGGCAGGTTGCGCAGGTGCGAGTTGGAGGTCGTATCTGCGAGCCCGCATGTGCCAAACCTGGGGCGCAGATGCGGAAAAGGGATGCTGGGCAGGCTTCGCAGAAGCGGAGTATGATAGAGCAGGTGCGCTTGCGCAGGCGCGAGAATTTGCTGCGCAGATGCGAAAAATGTGAGGCCAAGGCTGGAGCGCAGGCGTGAAGGATTTGGCCGCACCTGCGAGCCCGCATGTGCGAGGCCTGAAGCGCAGGTGCGGAAGCTGGGGAATTAAGTGGAGTTCGCGGATGCGGCGCCCTGACCGCAAGTGTGGTCCCGCAGGTGCGGAAAAAGAGCCCACAGATGCGGAAAACCTAGACATAAACCATAAATAGAACCCTTCGCGAATTTGATTTATTTCCACCATTTGCAAGTCGATTTTTGGAGTGATATTTGAAGGGTGATTCAAGGGCTATCAGTGAGATAAGTTGCTTGAGCCTTAATACTCGTATATTTTGTAATTTTCCGTTGTTTAATCATGTAATTAGCGAAAATGAGGGGTTAGGGCTAGGAAGTTTTGGAGAGTAATTTACGGATTTGAAGGACTAAACGATGTCGGATTTTGATGAATTTGGTATGGTTAAATTCGTGAGTGAATGAGCTTTCTAGTTTTGTGAATTTTTTCGGATTTTGAGACGTGGCTCGGGGGGCAGGTGTGAGCCAATTTTGGGTTTTTGTCTAATTTTGTAGCTTTTCTTGTGGAATTCATTCCATTAGCGTATATTGATGGTATTGTACTGATTGTGAATAGATTTGGAGCATTTGGAGGCCGAGTCCAGAGGCAAGAGCATTGCGAGGTAGAGATTTGACTGGTTTGAGGTAAGTAACGATTGTAAATCTAGTCCTGAGGGTACGAAACCCCAGATTTTGTATCATTCTACTATTTTTAGTGACGCACATGCTAGGTGACGGGTGTGTGGGTATGCACTGTTGAGGTTTGTGACTTGGTCTGTCCCGTAGCAACTGTAAAGTTGCATACTTCATTGAAACTATACGATACTTATATGTTTTAGAAAGAGTTTCTATAAATTGGGTTGAATGCTATGTTTGGGCCTTGTGCCAGTGTTGTTTGGACCCTTAGGGGTCTTTTCTTACTATCCTCTCACTATTTTTGATTGAAAATCTATACTCAGTCATGTTTATACTTGTTTACCACATAACTCAGTTTTATGACTCTATTTTGATGCATATAAATGTTTTGGGCCGAATGCCCTGTTTTACTGAAATGCCCGAGTGGCTTGAGGGATTTATGACTGAGTGAGGCCAATGGCCTTATTTGTGAGGATATTTATGGGATCGGGCTGCACGCCGCAACATGATGCATATTTATCGGATCGGGCTGCACGCCGCAACATGTTTGATATCGGCCGAGGGCCTGATTGTGAGGATGAGTGTGGATCGGGGCTACCCGCCTGCATCATACTTTATTATTATAGCACGTGATTTGTCTGTGCAACACGTGAGTTGTCCGTACATATAATAGCGCTTGGGCTGAAGGAGCTCCTCCGGAGTCTGTACACACCCCCCAGTGAGCGCAGGTACCTACTGAGTGCGAGTGCCGAGTGCTGAGTGACTGGGAGGCATGGATGATTGTGAGGTATGACCGAGTGGCAAAAGTTATTGTGAGGTATGCCCGAGTGGCAAGAGTGATTGTGAGGTTTGCCTGAGGGGTTGTTTATGATTTCATCATTTTTGCTCACCTTTGCATTTTTTTTCTCTGTTTGAAAATTGTTGAAAAATATCTTTAAATGATTTTTTTTACTGGAACTGGGTTTAAACGAGATGTTTTGATTCAAATCCTAATTTTAAAAGCATGTGGTATTTTACTAAGATTTTCTAATATGAATGTTATATGCTTTACTGCTCGTCACTACTGCTCAGCCTTTATTTATTGTTATTACTTACTGAGTTAGCGTACTCACGTTACTCCCTGCACCTTGTGTGCAGATCCAGGTGTAGCTGGACACAATAGCGGTTGTTGATTGTTCTGATTGCAGATTTTCCCGGGGATAGCAGGGTAGCTGTTTGGCGATCGCAGCCCTGCTCTTCTCCCTCTTTTCTTCCTTTAGTTGTATTTAGCTATTTTTCAGACTGAGTTAGTTTTGATATTGTTAGACATATTGTAGTAGATGCTCATGACTAGTGACACCCTGATGTCGGGCTTTTCCTTCCGTACTTTTATTTTGATTAGAACTCCTTTATGAAGGTTTTGTGTTAAATAACCTTGAAGTTATCTTTGAAATAAAAATATCGGTTTGTTTTGGAAATGAGTCGGCTTGCCTAGTTCCACGATAGGCGTCATCACGACAGGGGTTAGATTGGGTCGTGACAGATTGGTATCAGAGCCTAGGTTACATAGGTCTCACGAGTCATGAGTGGGTTTAGTAGAGTCTTGCGGATCGGTACGGAGACGTCTGTACTT
This sequence comes from Nicotiana tomentosiformis, assembly GCF_000390325.3. Classification (NCBI taxonomy): domain Eukaryota; kingdom Viridiplantae; phylum Streptophyta; class Magnoliopsida; order Solanales; family Solanaceae; genus Nicotiana; species Nicotiana tomentosiformis. The sequence goes on along the minus strand of NW_027174807.1, from coordinate 12,258 downwards.
ATCTTCGAGAGGCTGTAGAACCTTAGAAAAATTTCACTTTCTTGTATTCTATCGTGCGAAATTGATTCAGCTTGAAACATAACTCTTTGAATTCTTTCCACGCATTCGTATGCGCACATGAGCGCTCGGTATCAGTTGTGCTCATCGGCTTGTGATTCTATGAATGAGGTTCGAGGTGTGTATTATGTGTTTTGGTGATGAGCTAGTCTGTAAGATTTGAGGCCAGGTTTAAACCGTAGTTTTGGCTCGGTAGCTTCAGTTGTAACATGTACATTTGGACTCATATTTCTGGTAATGCCCCTACGAGTGGAATTTGTGGCTCGATGAAAGGTGGAATGGCTTTGTGATGAGTATGATGTAACTGCAGGATGTGTTAAGACGATTTGAATATGACGAGCAGTGTTTCCTTGAAATGTAAAGGAAGGCCATTGGGCGCTTGATTTTCATTTTGATGTGACGTATGGTCTCGAGTGTGAATGTTTTGAAGGATCTTTCACGTTGTTAAATTTTGGGGTTAATTAAATTCTCATGTCTTGTCAATGAGTTTGGACTCAAGGAGAGTAAGTGATTGCGTAGTAAGTGTGGTTGCGAATGGGTATTTTTGATGTTGATGGCTCGAGAAAGATGATCTTCGAAGAGACTTAGAGTCGGTAACATTTTATTGGTTCAGGTGGCAAAGTATGCGGGAAGACATGACGGGAAGTGTTTCGTGGTGGTTGAAGTACTAGCAGGTCAAGTAGGAGAAGTAGATGTTGAGTAGTTTCTTAAATGAGATGATTTAACCGAAGTAAGAGTGGCAGATTAGCATATGAATTCACTAGTAGGGTAGTCGTGCGCCTTAAGAAAGTGTAGAATGGTTTGGAATCGTGTTAGTATGTGAATCGGCCTGCAGACTCTATTTGGAGTGATGGTTAGTGTACAAAGGAAAAATGAATATGGAAGAAAGGAGTGTGTTTGAAATGAATAGAGGCATGAAGATCTGATTAACGTGTCAGGTGCAATATGACTTGAGTTCAGAAGGTATTGTTGACGTACAGTTGATGTTAATAGGGAAAGTGCAGACTTATACAAATGGTGGGCGAACATGAACTCAGGAGAACTTACAGATTTAGTGGCCGTTGCACTCACTGCAGTGTCATTGGAAGATGTCGGTAAGGAATTTCACATATGGGTTATCTCCTGTGTGCAGCTAGCGGCGGCGTGATGTTGATGAAGCTTTTGCGAGGAATATTACTTGCTACCCGGTAGGAGGTCGCGTGTGTGATTTTGCCTGGAGATTCAGAATGTTCATGAAAGGCTTAATAAAAGACTCCGAGAAGTCTGGCAGGTTAACGGTGCGAGACCTTGGTAATTGAGAAGGATAAATCCTTACGGGTTCTAATTTTATATAATTGCAGCTTAAGGCTAAGTGGGGGAGTCTACTATCGACAAGTTGATTGCACGGTTATGGGTCGTATTAGTTTCGGTTCGGGATATACCGGTGAATCAGTTATGACTTGCAGAGGTCGAGATCGAGGATGACTCGGGTAAAGGAATTTCTGGACACAAGTTATGTTACACTCTATGGTTATAGGAGGGCCATAAAATAATTAAGTGGTTATTCACAGAGAATGTAGTGTACATGGAGCAGGAATTCGCTCGGTTGCGTAGGATTGTGGGTTACTCTTTATTCCCTTGGGTGTTGGTGTGCTAATGGGGCATATGTCGTTTCGGTCCGTTTGGTCGGTTAATTCGAGATTTGAGTAGAGTGGATGACTCTCGAGGATGGTTCCAATGGATTCAAGATTTATAAATATGGCTAGAAAACTGGGAGTCGCATTGAACGATGTTGAGACTCGTGGCATCTTATATCATTGTGAATTATGTATTTCAGTATCAAGAAGGTGAAGGAAACAGTTTTAGGTTCACATAAAGTCTCTTTAGAGTAAGTATTTTTGGTTGCGGAACCTTTGGGATACATAAAAAAAAAAAAGGAATTTGGCGGCTTATAAGCCTTAGGGCGGCATGATTCTATGCTAGAGTTTGTGGGGTAAGTTTTAGTTAAGGATAGTAGTGCTCTAACAAGGAAAAAGTAGCAATTTGAAGGAAATTTAGAAAGAACTTGGAGAAATAGGAGAGCTTGGTAGTAGGTTGGGTTAGCACAGTAATGGGTATGATCGGTTTTTTGGGTCTTATGATGTGGTGTCTTGTGCGGGAATAAGATTTACATGTACAAGGTCACAGTTCGATTTTGAAGGGAAGGACATAAATTCTTAGGCAGCATGAACGGTTTCCGATGACTAGGTAAATGATATTACCATCTGGTATAGCTTGATGAGAGTGTACATTTCATAAGGGGTAGTGTATTTTGATTTATGGGTACCTTGCTGGTATTGCGGCACTCTTCTGGTTGATCGACTATTGATATTCAAATTTTTGCGAGGTGGCATTGAAGAATTTTCTTTTAAAAGTATTTCTTGTGGGATGATTGTGTATGATAGAGGTGTTAGGCATTCGGGTGTCACACCTCCTTTTTCCCGAGGGGCTAGGGGAGTTTTTCCAATTAAAGTGACATTATTCGAAATGAGATTATTTGTTTCAGTCAGAGTCGCCACTTGGAATAATTTATGGTGTCCCAAGTCACCGATTTATTTTAGAATCCCAAATCGAGGAAAATTGACTCTTATTTATGGTCTGCGAACACAGAAGACCGGGTAAGGAATTCTGTTAACCCGAGAGAAGGTGTGAGGTACTCCCGAGTTCCGTGGTTTTAGTACGGTCGCTCAACTATTAATAATTGGCCTAGTTATCTGATTTAATACATGTTTTAAACCTATATGTGCATTTTTATTCCTTTTAACCACTTTTAATTATTTATGGAACTTATTTGAACAAGTCGCGATGTCGCAAACTCATTTGTTTTTGTACATATTGCGAATCGCGTCACGTGAAATGCACCCGCGATTTACAACATATTTATTTTTATTATTATTCAAAGTTGAAGTCAAGTCGCGTGAAACGCGCACTTGAGTTGGGGTTTACGTATCGTGACCATGCCACGAGAACCATACCCATTGTCACGATGATTTATTAATCACGCCTAAAGCAACTAGCATGTGTTCATGATTTGTTTTTCCTTACGGGTTTGAGTTCTGTGTAAGGTCAAGAGCTATGGAAATCAATTGTGGAAAATGGGTCAACTTTTGCTCTTACTAAATTGGGCCTGACAGAAACTATTTTAGACCAGATAAATTAAATTGGATCGTAGTATAATTGGTCCTTTAAAGCCAATTAATGAGTATGCCCAGTTACTAGTTCATCAAGCTACCCCCCTATCAATTAGTCAATTGCAGTAGTACATGTTTCATTAAGCAAAACCCAACCACCGGGCCCAATCATTATTATTTTTTAAGTCCAAAGCTTATTTTCCAATTTCAACTAGCAGACATAGATTTTATCCCCAAAGTTCAAACATTTATTACGTGCCCAAAAATCATGTTTTTTTATCAATCTTCATGTTAATCATCAAGAAAGTAGCAAAATTTAACAAAGCTAATGAGACCTAACAATTAATACTGAAAAAAAAAAATATTTCAATCTTCATGAATCTAAATAAGATCAAATTATATATTCAAGCATAATATCTTAATAAAACAATGATGAAAGAAATAGACCTTTACAAGACTGTTTTGAATCTCGGACAATGGACAAGGATGTAAAATTAGCTTCGACCAAAATCGACAAATGGAGCTCGAACTCGACGACTCAACTTTGAAGTTGTTGTTTTCTATACAAAAGGGGACTGTTTCGCTGGGTTTTCGGCTCGTTTTTGTGGTGCTTTTTAGCTTGGTTTCCAGTTGGTTCGGGGCTGGAGTTTAGGTGATTAATTGCTGGATTTTTCGAAAGAAAGCCGAAGAAAGAATGACACGAGTAGAAATTCCCTTAAGAAGAAAAATAAATTTCTCTCAATTCCCTCATCCCTCTTGTTTTTCTCCTTTCCCCCTTTTCTCCTCACATTTCTCTTCTATTTATAGAAAATATTTCGAATTTTTTTCAGTTTTGTTTTTTATTTTTTATTTTTTTATTTTTTTAATTAAAAAGAATTCCCACTTCTCATTTTTTTTAAAAAAAATAAAATATTATTCCCCACTTTCCTTTACTTTTATTTTTTAATTTCTTACTTTTTTTTTACTTTTATTATATTTAAATTCCCACTTTTATACTTTTCTTTTTTTATTTCGCACTTATTTTACTTTACTTTTTTTTTTTAATTTCCACTTAATTTTACCTTCTTTTTTTAAAATTTTCAGCTACCCTTACTTTTATTTTTTAATTCCAACTTTCTTTTACTTTTTATTTTTAAATTTCCACATTTTTTTACTTTTATTTTTTTTTAATTTTCCACTTTCTTTTACTTTTTTATTAAACAATTTCTACCTACTTTTACTTTTACTTTTTAATTTTATATTTCTACTTTTATGGTTTTTTAATTCCCATCCAAAATTATTTTTAAAATAAAATAATAATAATTAATTTTTTATTTATTTTCGGATTTTTAATTCATTTTATTTAAAATAAAGATAACAATAAAATTAAAAATATTACAAATAGTAATAATTGATCTTTTAAATTATTATTAATTTTTTTCCTATATAAAAAAATGTAATAAAGCTATAAAAAATATATTAAATTTCTGAAAATATTTACATAGTAGAAGGTGATAAAAATTCAAATATAGTCAAAAATTAGGTGCTCACATTGGGCGGTGGAGATGGAATCAAATATGGTGATTCATGTGTTCTATGGAATTGGAGATTGGGAGTTCTCAGGAGCAGATTGTTTCATGGTTGTGGACTGTGAAGTTGTGGCCGGGGCTAGCTAGATGATAGAAGGTATTATGATTCCGTCACTGTAGACTTTCAGAGGTTGTTTATCTATTGATGGCTGACCATAGTTGATTTGGGGCCGATTGGTATGACCAATTAGGACGTGTATTCTACACCGAGCTGGATTGATTGGATCCATACTGCTATTATTGAAAGATGTGCCATTCGGTTGATATGAACCTTATTTGTGTTCTGAAATGATTTATGAGTTACTCTTCTATGCTATGAGGAGTTGTGATTCATTGGTTATATCACATATGGTGCGGTTCTATTGTGGCCTTATAGCGGAATTTGAGCGAGAATAGTATTGGATATTGCTTGGTTAATGACGTATTGGTTATGGTAATGCACTTTGGGTATTTGATGTCGAATTGCGCATGGTTATTGATTTTAGCAGGGTGGCTTGAGGTGTTTCATATGGACCGGTATTTGGATAGGGTCGCGTATTACAGTAAAGTTATGTGAAAATATGATCCCTCGTGTAAGATTCATGTATTATGGTTCTGCGGTGTGTGATGGGTTCTTAGCATTGCGTCGGGGTGGTACTCGTCGATCTTGCGGAACGGTTCTCCTGTTTGGGTCATTGTTACGATTGGGTACATTTGGAATATTGCTATCTGGTGCACAGATTGCACGGGGTGTGGATTTAGATTGTATTGATATGTCATGTCACTAGAGTGGTCGTGTTGGATGAGACGAGATCATTGGGCCTAGAATGGATGCTATCAGATTTGATTGTAGTATAGTTGGGAGGATAATATCGGAAGTTAGCTTTGAAATTGGCTATAGTTCTTGCAGAAGGAACGTGAGCTCCATGACATGTTGGTCTAATGAATGGTTATGAATTCGGTATGTTTCTTTCATCATCGGTAGTGTACCAAGGTTTTAGAACGAGGTTTTGTGTGATATGAGGTTTATTACGAGCACTGGTTGATTTGAGTCGATACTGTGATTTGAAATCATTGCTTCGAGTAATCGAGCTATGCGGTATTTGAATTTGAGTATTTGATTTATGGTTACGGCTTTTGGTACAGCTTGTTCAGACTTATACGGTATGTAGATGCGAACTTCTAATCTTATAAGAAATTTTGAATGTCGAAAATTTGATTCGAAGACTTGTGGGCTAGGTTGAATTGAGGAATTTCAGTTATGCTATGCTATCAGACCTGTATGGGATAGGGTGACATGGGATCACCCCCGGGTATGTGCATGGGAGAGTTACACAACCATTTCTTGGCTTTTGGAACAACTCTCGGCACGTTTGAGGACGAACGTATATTTAAGTGGAGGAGGATGTAACGACCCGGCCGGTCGTTTTGAGAGTTTTAGCCTTGTTTCCCCCATTTATGTTTCCTTTATGCTCTTAAGCTATATTATGATGTACCAGGTTAGTTGGTTCGGGCCCGGAGTGGTTTCGGAGTGGAATGAGACACTTAGTCTCTTATTTAGTACATTAAGTTGGAAAAGTCAACTAGATGTTGACCTATGTGTAAACAATCTCGGATTTGAATTCTGATGGTTTCGTAAGCTCCGTTAGGTAATTTTGGACTTAGGAGTGTGTCCGGAATGTGATTTGGAGGTCCGTGGTAGAATTAGGCTTGAATTGGCGAAATTGAAAATTTGGCGATTTCGGTCGGCAGTGAAAAATTTGATATCGGGGACGGAATGGAATTCCGGAAGTTAGAGTAGGTTCGTAGTGTCATTTGTGATGTGTGTGCAAAATTTGAGGTCATTCGGACGTGGTTTGGTTGGTTTCGGCATCGGTTGCCGAATTTGGAAATTTAGAAATTCTTAGGCTTGAATCCGAGGGTAATTATGTGTTTGGATGTTGTTTTGAGTGACTCGAAGGTTCGACTAAGTTTATATGTTGATATGTGACTTGTTGATATTTTTGGTTGAGGTCCCGAGGGCCTCGGGGTGATTCTGGGTGGTTAACGGATTTGTTGATGTTGTAAATCGCAGCTGGAGCTGCTGCTTCTGCTATTTCCACACCTGCGGAAGAAAGGGTCGCAGGTGCGAGGGCGCTGGTGCACGTGGGGAATGCGCAGGTGCGGGAGACGCTGGGCCAAGGCTAGGAACGCAGGTGCAAAGAATTGGCCGCATCTGCGAGCCCGCAGGTGCGAGACCTTGAGCGCAGATGCGGAGATGAGGAGTTTGGGCTGGTTTCGCAGATGCGCACCTGGGACCGCAGATGCGAGTCCGCAGGTGCGAGGAAAGTGTCCGCAGGTGCGGAAGCTGGGTGATTAAGTGAGTTTCACAGGTGTGGCTTATTGGACCGTAGGTGCGGTCGCGCGGGTGCTAGAAAATGGCCGCAGGTGCGAAAAACCTGGGCAGAAACCATAAATAGAACCCTTCACGAATTTTGGTCATTCTTCACAATTTCAACTCGGTTTTTGGAGATTTTGGGAGAGATTTGAAGAGGGAATCAAGGGGATTTCGATGAGAAAAGTTACTTGAGCCCGAATACTTGTATATATGGTGAGTTTTTGTTGTTTTAATCATGGTAATTAGTGAAAATGAGGGGTTAGGGCTTGAGATATTTGGAAAGTAATTTAAGGATTTGAAGGACCAAACGATGTAGGATTTTGATGAATTTGGTATAGTTAGACTTGTGAGTGAATGAGCTTTATAGTTTTGTAAATTTGGTCGAATTTTGAGACGTGGGCCCGGGGGACGGGTTCGAGCCAATTTCGGGTTTTGGTCTAATTTTGTAATTTGTCTTGTGGAATTCATTCCATTAGCGCGTATTGATGGTATTGTATTGATTGTAAATAGATTCGGAGCATTTGGAGGCTGAGTCCAGGGGCAAGATCATTGTGGGTTAGAGATTTGACCGGTTTGAGGTAAGTAACGATTGTAAATCTGGTCCTGAGGGTATGAAACCCCAGATTTTGTATCATTCTACTATTTGAAATGACGCACATGCTAGGTGACGGGCGTGTGGGCGTGCACTGTTGGGGAATTGTGACTTGGTCCATCCCGTATCAACTGTAAAGTTGCACACTTTGTTGAAACCATTTGATACTTATATATTTTATAAAGAATTTCTGTAAATTGGGCTGAATGCCATGTTTGGGCCTTGCGCCAATGCTGCTTGGACTCTTAGGGGTTGTTTCTCACCATCCTCATTATTTTCGATTGAAAATCTATACTCAGTCATGTTTATACTTGTTTACCGCATAACTTGGTTTTATGACTCTATTTTGATGCATATAAATATTTTGGGCCGAATGCCCTGTTTTATTGAAATGCTCGAGTAGCTTGAGAGGTTTATGACTGAGTGAGGCCGAGGGCCTGATTTGTGAGGATGAGTGTGGATCGGGGCTACCTGCCTACAGCATATTTATGATTGAGTAAGGCCGAGGGCCTGATTTGTGAGGATGAGTGTGGATCGGGTTTGCCCGCCTGCAGCATACTTTATTATTATAGCACGTGAGTTGTCCGTACAGATTATAGCGCTTGGGCTTAAGGAGCCCCTCCGGATTCTATACAAACCCCCAGTGAGCGCATGTACCTACTGAGTGTGAGTGCCGAGTGCCGAGTGATGAGTGCCGAGTGCTGAGTGACTGCGAGGCATGAGTGATTGTGAGGTATGACCGAGTGGCAAGAGTGATTGTGAGGTATGCTCGAGTGGCATGAGTGACTGTGAGGTTTGCCTGAGGGGCTGTTTATGATTTCACCATTTTTGCTCACCTTTGCATTGAGCCTTTGTTTGAAAAACTGTTGGAAAAATATCTTTAAATGATTTTTACTGGAACTGGGTTTAAACGAGATGTTTGATTCAAATCCTAATTTTTAAAAGCATGTGGTGTTTTACTGAGATTTCCTGATATGAACGTTATATGCTTTATTGCTCGTCACTACTGCTCAGTCTTTATTTATTATTGTTACTTACTGAGTTGGCGTACTCACGTTACTCCCTGCACCTTGTGTGCAGATTCAGGTGTAGCTGGACACGGTAGCGGTTATTGAGTGTTTTGGTTGCAGATTGTTTTCTTGGAGATAGCAAGGTAGCTGTTTGGCGATCACAGCCCCTGCTCTTCTCCCTCTTATCTTCCTCTAGTTGTATTTAGCTATTTTCAAGGCTGAGTTAGCCTTGATATTGCTAGACAGATTGTAGTAGATGCTCATGACTAGTGACACCCCGATGTCAGGCTTTTCTTTTCCGCACATTTGTTTTCTTTGATTTGAACTCCTTAAATGAAGGTTTTATGTTAACTAGTATTGAAATTAGCTTTGAAATATAAATACCGGTTTTGTTTGGAAATGAGTCGGCTTGCCTAGTTCCACGATAGGTGCCATCACGACAGATTAGGTTGTTGGGTCGTGACAATAAATGTTTTGGGCTGAATGCCCTGTTTTACTGAAATGCTCGAGTGGCTTGAGAGGTTTATGACTGAGTGAGGCCGAGGGCCAGATTTGTGAGAATATTTATGGGTTCGGGATGCATGCCGTAACATGTTGCATATTTATAGGATCGGGCTGCACGCCGCAACATGTTTGATATCGGCCGAGGGCCTGATTGTGAGGATGAGTGTAGATCGGGGCTGCCCGCCTGCGGCATACTTTATTATTATAGCATGTGAGTTATCTGTGCAGCACGTGAGTTGTCCGTGCAGATTATAGCGCTTGGGCTGAAGGAGCCCCTCCGGAGTCTGTACACACCCCCCAGTGAGCGCAGGTACCTACTGAGTGCGAGTGCCGAGTACTGAGTGACTGGGAGGCATGAGTGATTGTGAGGTATGCCCGAGTGGCAAGAGTGATTGTGAGGTATTCCCGAGTGGCAAGAGTGATTGTGAGGTTTGCCCGAGGGGTTGTTTATGATTCCATCATTTTTGCTCACCTTTCCATATTTTTCTCTGTTTGAAAACTGTTGAAAAATATCTTTACATGATTTTTTTTACTGGGACTGGGTTTAAACGAGATGTTTTGATTCAAATCTTGATTTTAAAAGCATGTGGTATTTTACTAAGATTTCCTGATATGTATGTTATATGCTTTACTGCTCGTCACTACTGCTCAGTCTTTATTTATTGTTGTTACTTACTGAGTTGGCTTACTCACGTTACTCCCTGCACCTTGTGTGCAGATCCATGTGTAGCTGGACTCGGTAGCGGTTGTTGATTGTTCTGATTGCTAATTTTCCCGGTGATAGCAAGGTAGCTGCCTGGTGATCGCAACCCTGCTCTTCTCCCTCTTATCTTCCTTTAGTTGTATTTAGATATTTTTCAGTCTGAGTTAGTCTTGATATTGTTAGACAGATTATAGTAGATGCTCATGACTAGTGACACCCCGATGTCGGGCTTTTTCTTCTGTACTTTTATTTTGATTGGAACTCCTTTACGAAGGTTTTGTGTTAAATAACCTTGAAATTATCTTTGAAATGAAAATATCGGTTTGTTTTGGAAATGAGCCGGCTTTCCTAGTTCCATGATAGGCGCCATCATGACATGGGTTAGATTGAGTCGTGACAAAGGGCAGAAAATTTTAGTGGTGGAAAAAAATAGAAAGGAGGGGTAAAATGGGTTAGGGGCGTTGTGGTGGCAAGATATGTGGCATCCACCTCATCAAATGTCAGTGTCACGTGGGATTGGATATCTACTTTGGACAATCTTAACGGTAAATGATATATTTGAACCAATAATATAATTATAGGGGTATATTTGGACTCAAATTATAACAATGGATATATTTAAACCTTTTCTGATAGTACAAGAGTATATTTGGCCCTTTTCCGTAATAAAAGTGATTTTGCTAGAAAATGCTGCATATTTCGTGAGGGTTCACGTCTTTCATTTTAAATGAGCGGCGGTAAGGGTGCTTACAAAATACGTCATTAAGAGTAAATTAAGGATACCAAATTTAAATAGTTTCTGAAAGAAAAAACTGTTATACTTTTTGAGATAGATTAAAAAGAAAAATATCACATAAAATGAGATATAAGGTGAGTAAATGCTAAAATCTAATTAGTCCATGATTGTGCCTCCAAAGCTAAATGTGATGACTCAAAGGGTTATCTTTAAATTTAATAATTATTTCTGTGTTCTGAAATCACAAATAGCACTATTCATCATTCCTCGACTTGCATGCGCAGTCCGTATAATTTTTTGAAAATTTTTTATGTGAAAAATTGATTAAAATGTGAAATAGAGCTTTAAAACTCAAGTAGGTTGACTTTGGTCAATATTTTGAGCAAACGAGCCCGTATCAGTATTTTGACAGTTTCGTATCGTGATTTGGGACGTGGGCGTATGCCCGAAATCGAATTCGGAGGTCCCTAGCTCGAATTATCGCATGTTGTCGAAATTTTGAAGTTTAAAGGCTTAATGACTTTAAATAATTGACCAATGTTTGACTTTGTAGATATCGGATCCGTATTTTAGTTTCGGAACTCGGTATAGCTCCATTACTATATTTATGATTTGTCTGCCAAAATTGGTGAGAAATGAAGTTGGTTTGACGTGATTCAGACGTCGGGTTGTTAAAATAGAAATTCTAAAGTTTTCTTAAAAATTTCATTTGATTTGGAGTCTGATTCGTAATTCTAGGTGTTAAATTGGTATTTTGATCGCGCGAGCGAGTTCGTATTAGGTTTTTGGACTTGTGTGCATGTTTAGTTTGGAGCTCTGAGGGCTCGGGTGAGTTTCAAACGAGTTTCGGACCACTTTTGTTCAAGAACCGATGGCTGGAAATCTGGTATTTCCAAGTTCTGGTTGCCTTCTATGCGATCGCGTGGCATCATCTGCGATTGCAAAGGCTTATTGAGCACTGATAAAAAATTTGTTATATGCGATCGCATAGTATTGTCTGTGATCGCACAGTTGGAGAAGCTAAGGCATTGCGCACGCGTGGGCAAAGCCGCGTTCGCGAAGAAGGAGTGAGGCAGAAGCTGTAGCACGCGATTTGTGCTATGCGATCGCATTTCGCCGTCCGCAATCACGTAAGGATAGGAAATGCTTATTCGCGTTCGCATAAGCTCTTACGCGTTTGCGTAGAGCAAAAACTGGGCAACCTAAAAATGTGCTTTGCGATCGCGAAGCATTGTCTGCGATCACATAGGGTAAAAACCCGGACAAACAGAACTTAAGTTCTGTAAATGGGATTTCGACCCATTTTCTATCATTTTCGATTTTGAGCTCGGGTAAGATGATATTTGGGCGATTTTTACGGGAAAATATTGGGGTAAGTGTTCCTTATCCTATATTGATTATATTTCATGATTCCATACTCATTTACATCTTGAATCCGTGAATTTATGGAAGAAAAATCAATTTTTTTTATAAAATCTTGCAAAAATGTAAAATTAAGATTTGAAAGTCAATCCGATGTCGGAATTCGATAATTTTTGTAAGGTTGAGCTCGTATCGGAACGGGTGTTCGGTTTTCGTGAGTT
>NW_027174806.1:0-59246 GCF_000390325.3 Nicotiana tomentosiformis | reverse complement strand
AATACGACCTTGAGAACCATAGATACCGCCCTGCCATGACCGTTCCTCGTTGTTTCGCATTTTACGGCCAAAAACCTAGAATTCCGCCCGATTCCCATATTTTCGTGTGCTATAGCTCACGCCTTCCAAGTGGTCCTTGGACCCCGATCGCCAAACATTTTTCCGGGCCATAAAATAAAACTTAAGGAACTATAGTCACCACCCCGCCATGATCGTTCCTCATTTTTTGCATTTTACGGCCAAAAAACTAGAATTCCGCCTGATTCCCATATTTTCTTGTGCTATAGCCCACACCTTCCAAGTGGTCCCCGGACCCCGATCCCCTAAAAATTTTTCGGGCCATCAAATACGACCTAAGAAACCATAGTCACCGCACCGCCATGATCGTTCCTCATTTTTTGCATTTACCGGCAAAAAAACTAGAATTCAGCCCGATTCCCATATTTTCGTGTGCTATAGCCCTCGCCTTCCAAGTGGTCCCTGGACCCCCAAACCCCGATCGCCTAAAAATTTTCCGGGCCATTACCATTCCTCATTTTTTGCATTTTTCGGCCAAAAAACTAGAATTATCTCCGATTCCCATATTTTCGTGTGCTATCCCACACCTTGCCAATGGGTAGGGCCCCACGGAGCCAGATCGCCTAATATTTTTGCGGGCCATCAAATACGTCCTAAGGAACCATAGTCACCGCCCCGCCATGACCTATCCTCATTTTTTGCATTTTCGGCAAAAACCTAGAATTTCGCTCGATTCCCATATTTTCGTGTGCCATAGACCAGGCCTTCCAAGTGGTCCTGGGACTCCCGGACCCCGATCGCCTAAAATTTTTCCGGGCCATCAAATACAACCTAAAGAGCCATAGTAACCACCCTGCCATTACCGTTCCTCCTCTTTTTGCGTTTTACTGCCAAAAAACTAGAATTCCGCCCGATTCCCATATTTTCGTGGGCAATAACCCACGCCTTCCGAGTGGGCCAGCCCCCCCAGATTGTGATCGCCTAAAATTTTTTCGGGCCATCAAATACGACCTAAGGAACCATAGTCACTGCACCGCCGTTCCCCATTTTTTGAATTTTTCGGCCTAAAAACTAGAATTCCGCCCGATTCCCATATTTTTGTGTGCTATAGCCCACCCCTTCCAAGTGGTCCCGGGACCACCGGACCCCGGATCGCCTAAAAGTTTTCCAGGCCATCAAATACGACCTAAGGAACCATAGTCACCGAACCTCCATGATCGTTCCTCATATTTTTGCATTTTTCGGCCAAAAAACTAGAATTACGCCTGATTCCTATATTTTCGTGTGCGATAGCCTTCGCCTTCCGAGTGGTCCCGGGCCCCCTGGACCCCGATCGCATAAAATTTTCCCGGGCCATAAAATATGACCTAAGGAACTATAGTCACCGCCCCGCCATGATCGTTCCTCATTTTTTGCATTTTTCGGCAAAAAAACTAGAATTTCGCCCGATTCCCATATTTTCGTGTGCTATCGCCCACGCATTTCAATTGATCCCGGGACTCCCGGACCCCGATCGACTAAACTATTTCCGGGGCATCAAATACGACCTAAGGAACCATAGTCAACGCCCCTCCATGATCGTTCCCTCATATTTTGCATTTTACGGCCAAAAAACTAGAATTCCGCATGATTCCCATATTTACTTGTGCTATAGCCCACGCCTTCCAAGTGGTCCAGGACCCCCAGACCCCGTTCGCCTAAAAAAATTTCGGACCATCAAATACGACCTAAGGAACCATAGTCACCGCCCCGCCATGACCTTTCCTCATATTCTGAATTTTACATCCAAAAAACTAGAATTCCGCCCGATTCCCATATTTTCATGTGCTATAGTCCACGCCTTCCAAGCGGTCCAGGGACCCTCGGACCCCGATCGCTTAAAATTTTTTAGGGCCAGAAAATATGACCTAAAGAACCATAGTCACCGCCCTGCCATGATCGTTCCTCATTTTTTTGCGTTTTTCGGCCAAAAACCTAAAATTTCGCCTGATTCCCATATTTTCGTTTGATATAGCCCACGCCTTCCCAATGGATAACCCCCCCGGGAGCCGGATTGCCTAAAATTTTTCCAGGCCATCAAATACGACCAAAGGAACCATGGTCACTGCCCCGCCATGACCTTTCCACATTTTTTGCATTTTATGGCAAAAAAATTAGAATTCCACCCGATTCCCATATTTTCGTGTGCTATAGCCCACGCCTTCCAAGTGGTCCCGAGACGCCCGAACCCTGATCGCCTAAAATTTTTCTGGGCCATCAAATACGACCTAAGGAACCATAGTCACCTCCCTGCCATGATCGTTCCTATTGTTTTGCGTTTTTCAAGAAAAAATCTAGAATTCCACCTGATTCCCATGTTTTCGTGTGCTATAGCCCACGCCTTCCGTGTAAGCCGGCGCCCGCCGGACTCGATTCGCCTAAAAATTTTCTGGGCCATCCAATACGACATAAGGAACCATAGACACCGCCTCACCATGATCGTTCCTCATTTTTTGCATTTTTCGGCCAAAAAACAAGAATTCCGCCCGATTCCCATATTTTCGTGTGCAATAGCCCACGCCTTTCGAGTGGGCCAGCCCCCCCCCCCAAACTGTGATCGCCTAAAAAAAATTCGGGCCATCAAATACAACCTAAGGAACCATAGTCACTGCACCGCCATGATCGTTCCCCATTTTTTGAATTTTTCGGCCAAAAAACTAGAATTCCGCCCGATTCCCATATTTTTGTGTGCTATAGCCCACCCCTTCCAAGTGGTCCCGGGACCACCGGACCTCGGATCGCCTAAAAGTTTTCTGGGCCATCAAATATGACCAAAGGAACCATGGTCACTTCCCCATCTTGACCTTTCTTCATTTTTTGCATTTTATGGCAAAAAAACTAGAATTCCGCGCGATTCCCATATTTTCGTGTGCTATAGCCCACGCCTTCCAAGTGGTCCCGGGACCCCCAGACTCCGGATCGCCTAAAATTTTTCTGGGCCATCAAATACGACCTAATGAACCATAGTCATCGCCCCGCCATGATCATTCCTCATGTTTAGCGTTTTTTGGTAAAAAAACTAGAATTCCGCGCGATTCCCATATTTTCGTGTGCTATAGCCCACGCATTCCGAGTGGTCCAGGGCCCCCCGGACCCCGATCGCCTAAAAATTTTCCATACCATCAAATACGACCTAAGGAACCATAGTCACCGTCTCGCCATGATCGTTCTTCATTTTTTGCAATTTACGGCCGAAAAACTAGAATTCCGCGCGATTCCCATATTTTCTTGTGCTATAGCCCACGCATTCCGAGTGTTCCCGGGCCCCCTGGACCCCGATCGCCTAAAATTTTTCTGTACCAAAAGATACGACCTAAGGAACCATAGTCATCGCCCCCCCCCCATGATCGTTCCTCATATTTTGCGTTTTTGGCCAAAAACTAGAATCCCGCCCGATTCCCATATTTTTGTGTGCGCCCACGCCTTCCGAGTGGGCCGACCTCCCCCGACTCGGATCGCCTAAAAAGTTTTCGGGCCAACAAATACGACCTAAGGAACCATAGTCACCGCCCCACCATGAACGTTCCTCATTTTTTGCATTTTACGGCCAAAATAACTAGAATTCCACTTGATTCCCATATTTTCGTGTGCTATAGCCCACGCCTTCCCAGTGGGTAGCCCCCCGGAACCCGATTGCCTAAAATTTTTCCAAGCCATCAAATAAGACCTAAGGAACCATAGTCACCGACCCGCCATGACCTTTCCTCATTTTTTGCATTTTACGGCCAAAAAACTAGAATTCTGCCCGATTCCCATATTTTCGTGTGTTATAGCCCATGCCTTCCCAGTGGTCCCGGGACGCCCGGGCCCTAATCGCCGAAAATTTTTCTGGGCCATCAAATACGACTTAAGGAACCATAGTCACCGCCCCGCCATCATTGTTCCTAATGTTTTGCGTTTTTTGCGAAAATATCTTGAATTTCACCCGATTCCCATATTTTCGTGTGCTATAACCCACGCCTTCCGTGTGGGCCAGCCCCCCGGACTCGGTTCGTCTAAAATTTTTTCGGGCCATAAAATACGACATGATGAACCATAGTCACCGCTCCACCATGATCGTTCCTCATTTTTGCGTTTTTCTTCAAAAAAAACTAGAATTCCGCCTTATTCCCATATTTTCTTGTGCTATAGCCCACGCCTTACAAGTGGGTCGTCCACCCAATACTCGGATCGCATAAAAGTATTTCGGTCCATCAAATACGAATTAAGGAACCATAGTTACCGCACCAACATCATCGTTCCCCATTTTTTGAATTTTTCAGCCTAAAAACTAGAATTCCGCCCGATTCCCATATTTTCGTGTTCTATAGCTCACACCTTCCCAGTGGGTAGGGCCCCCCGAAATCGGATCGCCTAAATTTTTTCCGGGCAATCAAATACGACCTAAGGAACCATAGTCACCGCCCCGCCATGACATTTACTCATTTTTGGCATTTTACGGCCAAAACACTAGAATTATGCCCGATTCCCATATTTTCGTGTGCTAGCCCACTCCTTCAAGTGGTCCCGGAACCCCCGGACCCCGATCGCCTAAGATTTTTTTAGACCATAAAATACGACCTAAGGAACCATAGTCACCGCCCCGCCATGACCTTTCCTCATGTTTTGCATTTTACAGCCAAAAAACTAGAATTCCGCCCGATTCCCATATTTTCGTGTGCTATATAGCCCACGCCTTCCGAGTGGGCGTGGGCGAGCCCGAACGTCTAAAAATTTTCCGGGCCATGAAATACGACCTAAAGAAGCATAGTTACCGCCCCGCCATTACCATTCCTCATATTTTGCGTTTTACGGCCAAAAAATTAGAATTTTGCCTGATTCCCATATTTTCGTGTGCTATAGCCCACGCCTTCCAAGTGGTCCCGGGACTCCCGGACCCCGATCGCCTAAAATTTTTACGGGCCATTAAATACGACCTAAGGAACCATAGTCACCGCCCCGCCATGATCGTTCCTCATATTTTGCTTTTTGGGCCAAAAAACTAGAAGTTTGCATGATTCCCATATTTTCGTTTGCTATAGCCCACGCCTCCCCAGTGGGTAGGGCCCCCCGGAACTGGATTGCCTAAAACAATTTTGGGCCATCAAATACGACCTAAGGAACCATAGTCACCACCCCGCCATGACCTTTCCTCATGTTTTGCATTTTACGGCCAAAACACTAGAATTCCGTCCGATTCCCATATTTGCGTGTGCTATAGCCCACACATTCCGAGTGGGCCAGGACCCCCGGATGCGGATTGCTTAAAAAATTTTCGGGCCATCAAATACGACCTTGAGAACCATAGATACCGCCCTGCCATGACCGTTCCACGTTGTTTTGCGTTTTAATTTTTCCGGGCCATCAAATAAAACTTAAGGAACCATAGTCACCACCCCGCCATGATCGTTCCTCATTTTTTGCATATTACGGCCAAAAAACTAGAATTCCTCCCGATTCCCATATTTTCGTGTGCTACAGCCCACGCCTTCCAAGTGGTCCCAGGACCCCGATCCGCTCAAATATTTTCGGGCCATCATATACGACCTAAGGAACCATAATCACCGCACCGCCATGATCGTTCCTCATTTTTTGCATTTTCCGGCAAAAAAACTAGAATTCCGCCCGATTCCCATATTTTCGTGTGCAGCCCACGCCTTCCAAGTGGTCCCGGGACCCCCGGACCCCGATCGCCTAAAATTTTTCAGG
Source organism: Nicotiana tomentosiformis (assembly GCF_000390325.3). NCBI lineage: Eukaryota > Viridiplantae > Streptophyta > Magnoliopsida > Solanales > Solanaceae > Nicotiana > Nicotiana tomentosiformis. The sequence goes on along the minus strand of NW_027174806.1, from coordinate 53,501 downwards.
GCCATAAAATACGACCTAAAGAACAATAGTCACTGCTCCGCCATGATTATTCCTCATTTTTTGCATTTTTCAGCAAAAAAACTAGAATTTCGCCCGATTCCCATATTTTCTTGTGCTATAGCCCTCGCCTTCCGAGTGGTCCCGGGCACCCCTGACGCCGATCGCATAAAATGTTTCGGAGCCATCAAATACGACCTAAGGAACCTTAGTCACCGCCCCGCCATGATCGTTCCTCATTTTTTGCGTTTTTCGGCAAAAAAACTAGAATTCCGCCCGATTCCCATATTTTTGTGTGCTATATAGCCCACGCCTTCCAAGTGGTCCCGGGACTCCGGGACCCCCGGATCATCTAAAAGTTTTCTGGTCCATCAAATACGACCTAATGAACCATATTCACTGCCTCGCCATGATCATTCCTCATGTTTTGCGTTTTTCGGTCAAAAAACTAGAATTCCGCGCGATTCCCATATTTTGGTGTGCTATAGCCCACGCATTCCGAGTGGTCCCGGGCCCCACAGACCCCGATCGCCTAAAATTTTTCCGTACCATAAAAAAAGACTTAAGGAACCATAGTCATCGCCCTGCCTTGATCGTTCCTCATATTTGGCATTATTTGGCCAAAAAACTAGAATTCCGCCCCATTCCCATATATTCGTTTGCAATATCCCACGCCTTCAAGTGGTCCTGGGACACCACGGACCCCGATAGCCTAAAATTTTCCGGGCCATCAAATACGACCTAAGGAACCATAGTCACCTCCCCGCCATGATCGTTCCTCATTTATTGAATTTTTCTGCCAAAAAACTATAATTTCGCCCGATTCCCATATTTTCGTTTGTTATAACCCACGCGTTTCAAGTGGTCCCGGGACCCCCGGACCCCGAACGACTAACATTTTTCCGGGCCATCCAATACGACCTAAGGAACCATAGTCACCGACCCCGCCATGAGCTTTCCTCATGTTTTGCATTTTACGGCAAAAAAACTAGAATTATGCCCGATTCCCATATTTTCATGTGCTAGCCCACACCTTCAAGTGGCCCCGAAATCCCCGGACCCCGATCGCCTAAGATTTTTCCGGACCATAAAATACGACCTAAGGAACCATAGTCACCGCCCCTCCATGACCTTTCCTCATGTTTTGCATTTTACGGCAAAAAAACTAGAATTCCGCTCGATTCCCATATTTTCGTGTGCTATAGCCCACGCCTTCCGAGGGGGCGTGTGCTCCCGGACCCCGAACGTCTAAAAAGTTTCCGGGCCATGAAATATGACCTAAAGAACCATAGTTACCGCCCCTCCATTACCATTCCTCATAGTTTCCATTTTACGGCCAAAAAAATTACAATTTCGCTTGATTCCCATATTTTCGTGTGCTATAGCCCACGCCTTCCAAGTGGTCCCGGGACTCCCGGACCCCGATCGCCTAAAATTTTTACGAGCCATTAAATACGACCTAAGGAACCATATTCACCACCCCTCCATGATCATTCCTCATATTTTGCTTTTTTGGGCCAAAAAACTAGAAGTTTGCATGATTCCCATATTTTCGTTTGCTATAGCCCACGCCTCCCCAGTGGGTAAGGCCCTCCGGAACTGGATTGCCTAAAATATTTTTGTGCCATCAAATAACACCTAAGGAACCATAGTCACCACCCCGCCATGACCTTTCCTCATGTTTTGCATTTTACGGCCAAAACACTAGAATTCCGTCTGATTCCCATATTTGCGTGTGCTATAGCCCACACATTCCGAGTGGGCCAGGACCCCCAGATGCGGATTGCTTAAAAAATTTTCGTGCCATCAAATACGACCTTGAGAACCATATATACCGCCCTGCCATGACCGTTCCACGTTGTTTTGCGTTTTAATTTTTCCGGGCCATCAAATAAGACTTAAGGAACCATAGTCACCACCCCGCCATGATCGTTCCTCATTTTTTGTATTTTACGGCGAAAAAACTAGAATTCCGCCCGATTCCCATATTTTCGTATGCTATAGCCCACGCCTTCCAAGTGGTCCCAGGATCCCTGAACCCCGATCCCCTAAAAATTTTTCGGGCCATCATATACGACCTAAGGAACCATAGTCATCGCACCGCAAAGATCATTCCTCATTTTATGCATTTTTCGGCAAAAAAACTAGAATTCCGCCCGATTCCCATATTTTCGTGTGCTATAGCCCACGCCTTCCAAGTGGTCCCGGGACTCTCCGGACCCCGATCGCCTAAAATTTTTCAGGGCCATATAATACGATATAAAGAACAATAGTCAGTGCTCCGCCATGATTATTCCTCATTTTTCACATTTTTCGGCCAAAAAACTAGAATTACGCCTGATTCCCATATTTTCGTGTGCCATAGCCCTCGCCTTCCGAGTGGTCCCGGGCCCCCTGGACCCCGATCCCATAAAAAATTTTCGGGCCATCATATACGACCTAAGGAACCTTAGTCGCCGCACCGCCATGATTGTTCCTCATTTTTTTGCGTTTTTCGACAAAAAAACTAGAATTCCGCCAGATTCCCATATTTTCGTGTGCTATATAGCCCATGCCTTCCAAGTGGTCCCGGGACCCCAGACCCCCGGATCGCCTAAAATTTTTCTGGTCCGTCAAATACGACCTAATGAACCATAGTCACCGCTCCGCCATGATTATTACTCATTTTTTGTATTTTTCGGCCAAAAAACTAGAATTCCGCCCCATTCCCATATTTTCGTGTGCTATAGCCCACACATTCCGAGTGGGCCAGGACCCCCGGATGCGGATTGCATAAAAACATTTCGGGCCATCAAATACGACCTTGAGAACCATAGATACCGCCCTGCCATGACCGTTTCTCATATTTGGCATTTTTTGGCCAAAAAACTAGAATTCTACCCGATTCCCATATTTTCGTGTGTGCCCTCGCTTTCCGAGTGGGCCGGCCCCCGCGGACTCGGATAGCCTAAAATTTTTCGGGCAATCAAATACGTCCTAAGGAACCATAGTCACCGTCCTGTCATGATCGTTCCTCATTCTTTGCATTTTACGGCCAAAAAACTAGAATTCCACCCGATTCCCATATTTTCGTTTGCAATAGCCCACGCCTTCCAAGTGGTCCTGGGACACCCCGGACCCCGATAGCCTAAAATTTTCTGGGCCATCAAATACGACCTAAGAAACCATAGTCACAGCCCCGCCATGACCGTTCCTCATTTTTTTGTGATTTACGACCAAAAAACTAGAATTCCGCTTGATTCCCATATTTTCGTGTGCTATAACCCGCGCATTCCAAGTGGTCCCGGGACCCCCGGAGTCTGATCACCTAAAACTTTTTCGGGCCATCAAATAAGACCTATGGAACCATAGTCACCGCCCCACTATGATCGTTCCTCAATTTTTACATTTTACGGCCAAAACAATTGATTTCCGCCTGATTCCCATATTTTCGTGTACTATATAGCCCACACCTTCCAAGTGGTCCCAGGACCTCCGGACATAGATCGCCTAAAAAATTTTTGGGCCATCAAATAAGACCTAAGGAACCATAGTCACCTCCCCGCCATGATCGTTCCTCATTTTTTGAATTTTTCGGCCAAAAAACTATAATTCCGTCCGATTCTCATATTTTCGTTTGCCCACGCCATTCAAATGGACCCGGGACCCTCGGACCCCGAATGCCTAACATTTTTCCGGGCCATCCAATACGACATAAGGAACCATAGTCACCGACCCCGCCATGAGCTTTCCTCATGTTTTGCATTTTACGGCCAAAAAACTAGAATTATGCCCGATTCCCATATTTTTCGTGTGCTAGCCCACGCCTTCAAGTGGTCCCGGAACCTCCGGACCCCGATCGCCTAAGATTTTTCCGGACCATAAAATACGACCTAAGGAACCATAGTCACCGCCCCGCCATGACCTTTCCTCATGTTTTGCATTTTACGGCCAAAAAACTAGAATTCCGCCCGATTCCCATATTTTCGTGTGCTATAGCCCACGCCTTCCAAGTGTGCGTTGGCCCCCGGACCCCGAACGTCTAAAAATTTTCCGGGCCATGAAATATGACCTAAAGAACCATAGTTACCGCCCCGCCATTACCATTCCTCATATTTTGCGTTTTACAGCCAAAAAATTAGAATTTCGCCTGATTCCCATATTTTCGTGTGCTATAGCCCACGCCTTCCAAGTGGTCCCGGAACTCCGGGACCCCGATCGCCTAAAATTTTTCCGGGCCATCAAATACGACCTAAGGAACCATAGTCACCGCCCCGCCATGATCGTTCCTCATATTTTGCTTTTTTGGGCCAAAAAACTAGAAGTTTGCATGATTCCCATTTTTTGTGTACTATAGCCCACGCCTCCCCAGTGGGTAGGGGCCCCCGGAACTGGATTCCCTAAAAACCATTCGGGCCATTAAATACGACCTAAGGAACCATAGTCACCACCCCGCCATGACCTTTCCTCATGTTTTGCATTTTATGGCCGAAACACTAGAATTCCGTCCGATTCCCATATTTGCGTGTGCTATAGCCCACACATTCCGAGTGGGCCAGGAACCCCGGACGTGGATTGCTTAAAAGATTTTCGGGCCATCAAATACGACCTTGAGAACCATAGATACCGCCCTACTATGACCGTTCCACGTTGTTTTTCGTTTTAATTTTTTCGGGCCATCAAATAAGACTTAAGGAACCATAGTCACCACCCCGCCATGATCGTTCCTCATTTTTTACATTTTACGGCCAAAAAAGTAGAATTCCGCCCGATTCCCAAATTTTCGTGTGCTATAGCCCACGCCTTCCAAGTGATCCCAGGACCCTTGGACCCCGATCCCCTAAAAAATTTTCGGGCCATCATATACGACCTAAGGAACCATAGTCACCGCACCGCCATGATCGTTCCTCATTTTTTGCATTTCTCGGCAAAAAAATTAGAATTCCGCCCGATTCTCATATTTTCGTGTGCTATAGCCCACGCCTTCCAAGTGGTCCCGGGACCCCCGGACCCCGATCGCCTAAAATTTTTCAAGGCCATAAAATACGACCTAAAGAACAATAGTCACTACTCCGCCATGATTATTCCTCATTTTTTGTATTTTTCGGCCAAAAAACTAGAATTCCGCCCCATTCCCATATTTTCGTGTGCTATTCGCCCACGCATTCCGACTGGTCCCGGGCCCCACGGACCCCGATCGCCTAAAATTTTTCCGTACCATAAAAAAAGACTTAAGGAACCATAGTCACCGCCCCGCCTTGATCGTTCCTCATATTTGGCATTTTTTGGCCAAAAAACTAGAATTCCGCCCGATTCCCATATTTTCGTTTGTGCCCACGCCTTCCGAGTCGGCCGGCCCCCCCGGACTCGGATCGCCTAAAAAATTTTCGGGCAATCAAATACGTCCTAAGGAACCATAGTCACCGTCCCGTCATGATCGTTCCTCATTCTTTGCATTTTACGGCCAAAAAACTAGAATTCCACCCGATTCCCATATTTTCGTTTGCAATAGCCCACGTCTTCCAAGTGGTCATGGGACACCCCGGACCCCGATAGCCTAAAATTTTCTGGGCCATCAAATACGACTTAAGAAACCATAGTCACAGCCCCGCCATGACCGTTCCTCATTTTTTTGTGATTTACGACCAAAAAACTAGAATTCCGCTTGATTCCCATATTTTCGTGTGCTATAGCCCGCGCATTCCAAGTGGTCCCGGGACCCCCGGACTCCGATAACCTAAAAAATTTTCGGGCCATCAAATAAGACCTAAGGAACCATAGTCACCGCCCCACTATGATAGTTCCTCAATTTTTACATTTTACGGCCAAAACAATAGATTTCCGCCCGATTCCCATATTTTCGTGTGCTATATAGGCCACAACTTCCAAGTGGTCCCGGGACCTCCGGACACCGATCGCCTATAAATTTTCTGGACCATCAAATAAGACCTAAGGAACCATAGTCACCTCCCCGCCATGATCGTTCCTCATTTTTTGAATTTTTTGGCCAAAAAACTATAATTCCGTCCGATTCCCATATTTTCGTTTTCCCACGCCTTTCAAGTGGTCCCGGGACCCTCAGACCCCGAACGCCTAACATTTTTCCGGGCCATCCAATACGACCTAAGGAACCATAGTCACCGACCCCGCCATGAGCTTTCCTCATGTTTTGCATTTTACGGCCAAAAAACTAGAATTATGCCCGATTCCCATATTTTCGTGTGCTAGCCCACGCCTTCAAGTGGTCCCAGAACTCCCCGGACCCCGATCGCCTAAGATTTTTCTGGACCATAAAATACGACCTAAGGAACCATAGTCACCGCCCCGCCATGACCTTTCCTCATGTTTTGCATTTTACGGCCAAAAACTAGAATTCCGCCCGATTCCCATATTTTCGTGTGCTATAGCCCACGCCTTCCAAGTGTGCGTGGGCCCCCGGACCCCGAACGTCTAAAAATTTTCCGGGCCATGAAATACGACCTAAATAACCATAGTTACCGCCCCGCCATTACCATTCCTCATATTTTGCGTTTTACGGCCAAAAAATTAGAATTTCGCCTGATTCCCATATTTTCGTGTGCTATAGCCCACGCCTTCCAAGTGGTCCCGGGACTCCGGGACCCCCATCGCCTAAAATTTTTTCGGGCCATCAAATACTACCTAAGGAACCATAGTCACCGCCCCGCCATGATCGTTCCTCATATTTTGCTTTTTTGGGCCAAAAAACTAGAAGTTTGCATGATTCCCATATTTTCGTTTACTATAGCCCACGCCTCCCCAGTGGGTAGGGGCCCCCGAAACTGGATTCCCTAAAAAACTTTCGGGCCATTAAATACGACCTAAGGAACCATAGTCACCACCCCGCCATGACCTTTCCTCATGTTTTGCATTTTACGGCCAAAACACTAGAATTCCGTCCGATTCCCATATTTGCGTGTGCTATAGCCCACACATTCCGAGTGGGCCAGGAACTCCGGACGCGGATTGCTTAAATTTTTTTAGGGCCATCAAATACGACCTTGAGAACCATAGATATCTCCCTACAATGACCGTTCCACGTTGTTTTGCGTTTTAATTTTTTCGGGCCATCAAATAAGACTTAAGGAACCATAGTCACCACCCCGCCATGATCGTTCCTCATTTTTTACATTTTACGGCCAAAAAAGTAGAATTCCGCCCGATTCCCAAATTTTCGTATGCTATAGCCCACGCCTTCCAAGTGATCCCAGGACCCTTGGACCCCGATCCCCTAAAAAATTTTCGGGCCATCATATACGACCTAAGGAACCATAGTCACCGCACCGCCATGATCGTTCCTCATTTTTTGCATTTCTCGGCAAAAAAATTAGAATTCCGCCCGATTCTCATATTTTCGTGTGCTATAGCCCACGCCTTCCAAGTGGTCCCGGGACCCCCGGACCCCGATCGCCTAAAATTTTTCAAGGCCATAAAATATGACCTAAAGAACAATAGTCACTACTCCGCCATGATTATTCCTCATTTTTTGTATTTTTCGGCCAAAAAACTAGAATTCCGCCCCATTCCCATATTTTCGTCTGCTATAGCCCACGCATTCAGACTGGTCCCGGGCCCCACGGATCCCGATCGCCTAAAATTTTTCCGTACCATAAAAGAAGACTTAAGGAACCATAGTCACCGCCCCGCCTTGATCGTTCCTCATATTTGGCATTTTGTGGCCAAAAAACTAGAATTCCGCCCGATTCCCATATTTTCGTGTGTGCCCACGCCTTCCGAGTGGGCCGAACCCCCCGGACTCGGATCGCCTAAAAACTTTTCGAGCAATCAAATACGTCCTAAGGAACCATAGTCACCGTCCCATCATGATCGTTCCTCATTCTTTGCATTTTACGGCCAAAGAACTAGAATTCCACCCGATTCCCATATTTTCGTTTGCAATAGCCCACGCTTTCCAAGTGGTCCTGGGACACCCCGGACCCCGATAGCCTAAAATTTTCTGGGCCATCAAATACGACCTAAGAAAACATAGTCACAGCCCCGCCATGACCGTTCCTCATTTTTTTTGTGATTTACGGCAAAAAACTAGAATTCCGCTTGATTCCCATATTTTCGTGTGCTATAGCCCGCGCATTCCAAGTGGTCCCGGGACCCCCGGACTCCGATCACCTAAAAATTTTTCGGGCCCTCAAATAAGACCTAAGAAACCATAGTCACCGCCCCACTATGATCGTTCCTCAATTTTAACATTTTACGGCCAAAACAATTGATTTTCGCGTGATTCCCATATTTTCGTGTGCTATATAGCCCACACCTTCCAAGTGGTCCCGGGACCTCCGGACACCGATCGCCTAAAAATTTTCTGGGCCATCAAATAAGACCTAAGGAACCATAGTCACCTCCCTGCCATGATCGTTCCTCATTTTTTGAATTTTTCGGCCAAAAAACTATAATTCCGTCCGATTCACATATTTTCGTTTGCCCACGCCTTTCAAGTGGTCCCGGGACCCTCGGACCTAGAACGCCTAACATTTTTCCGGGCCATCCAATACGACCTAAGGAACCATAGACACCGACCCCGCCACGAGCTTTCCTAATGTTTTGCATTTTACGGCCAAAAAACTAGAATTATTCCCGATTCCCATATTTTCGTGTGCTAGCCCACGCCTTCAAGTGGTCCCGGAACCCCTGGACCCCGATCGTCTAAGATTTTTCCGGACCATAAAATACGACCTAAGGAACCATAGTCACCGCCCCGCCATGACCTTTCCTCATATTTTGCATTTTACGGCCAAAAAACAAGAATTCCGCCTGATTCCCATATTTTCGTGTGCTATAGCCCACGCCTTCCAAGTGTGCGTGGGCCCCCGGACCCCGAATGTCTAAAAATTTTCCGGGCCATGAAATACGACCTAAAGAACCATAGTTACCGCCCCGCCATTACCATTCCTCATATTTTGCGTTTTACGGCCAAAAAACTAGAATTTCGCCTGATTCCCATATTTTCGTGTGGTATAGCCCACGCCTTCCAAGTGGTCCTGGGACTCCGGGACCCGGATCGCCTAAAATTTTTCCGGTCCATCAAATACGACCTAAGGAACCATAGTCACTGCCCCGCCATGATCGTTCCTCATATTTTGCTTTTTGGGCCAAAAAACTAGAAGTTTGCATGATTCCCATATTTTCGTTTACTATAGCCCACGCCTCCCCAGTGGGTAGGGGCCCCCAGAACTGGATTCCCTAAAAATATTTCGGGCCATTAAATACGACCTAAGGAACCATAGTCACCACCCCGCCATGACCTTTCCTCATGTTTTGCATTTTACGGCCAAAACACTAGAATTCCGTCCGATTCCCATATTTGCGTGTGCTATAGCCCACACATTACGAGTGGGCCAGGATCCCCGGACGCGGATTGCTTAAAAAAATTTCGGGCCATCAAATACGACCTTGAGAACCATAGATACCGCCCTACCATGACCGTTCCACGTTGTTTTGCGTTTTAATTTTTTCGGGCCATCAAATAAGACTTAAGGAACCATAGTCACCACCCCGCCATGATCGTTCCTCATTTTTTGCATTTTACGGCAAAAAAACTAGAATTCCGCCCGCTTCCCAAATTTTCGTGTGCTATAGCCTACGCCTTCCAAGTGGTCCCAGGACCCCTGGACCCGGATCCCCTAAAATATTTTCGGGCCATCATATACGACCTAAGGAACCATAGTCACCGCACCGCCATGATCGTTCCTTATTTTTTGCATTTCCCGACAAAAAAACTAGAATTCCGACCGATTCCCATATTTTCATGTGCTATAGCCCACGCCTTCCAAGTGGTCCCGGGACCCCCGGACCCCGATCGCCTAAAATTTTTCAGGGCCATAAAATACGACCTAAAGAACAATAGTCACTGATCTGCCATGATTATTCCTCATTTTTTGTATTTTTCAGCCAAAAAACTAGAATTCCGCCCCATTCCCATATTTTCGTGTGCTATATAGCCCACGCATTCCGACTGGTCCCGGGCCCCACGGACCACGATCGCCTAAAATGTTTTCGTACCATAAAAAATACTTAAGGAACCGTAGTCACCGCCCTGCCTTGATCGTTCCTCATATTTGGCATTTTTTGGCCAAAAAACTAGAATTCCGCCTGATTCCCATATACTCGCGTGTGCCCATGCCTTCCGAGTGGGCCGGCCCCCCGGACTCGGATCGCCTAAAATTTTTTCGGGCAATCAAATACGTCCTAAGGAACCATAGTCACCGTCCCTTCATGATCGTTCCTCATTCTTTGCATTTTACAGCCAAAAAACTAGAATTCCACCCGATTCCCATATTTTCGTTTGCAATAGCCCACGCCTTCCAAGTGGTCCTAGGACACCCCGGACCCCGATAGCCTAAAATTTTCTGGGCCATCAAATACGACCTAAGAAACCATAGTCACAGCCCCGCCATGACCGTTCCTCATTTTTTTGTGATTTACGGCCAAAAAACTAGAATTCCGCCCGATTCCCATATTTTCGTGTGCTATAACTCTCGCCTTCCAAGTGTGCGTGGGCCCCCGGACCCCGAACGTCTAAAAATTTTCCGGGCCATGAAATACGACCTAAAGAACCATAGTTACCGCCCCGCCATTACCATTCCTCATATTTTGCGTTTTACGGCCAAAAAATTAGAATTTCGCCTGATTCCCATATTTTCGTGTGGTATAGCCCACGCCTACCAAGTGGTCCCGGGACTCCGGGACCCCGATCGCCTAATATTTTTCCGGTACATCAAATATGAGCTAAGGAACCATAGTCACTGCCCCGCCATGATCGTTCATCATATTTTGCTTTTTTGGGCCAAAAAACTAGAAGTTTGCATGATTCCCATATTTTCGTTTACTATAGCCCATGCCTCCCGAGTGGGTAGGGGCCCCCGGAACTGGATTCCCTAAAAAACTTTCGGGCCATTAAATACGACCTAAGGAACCATAGTCACCACCCCGCCATGACCTTTCCTCATGTTTTGCATTTTACGGCCAAAACACTAGAATTCCGTCTGATTCCCATATTTGTGTGTGCTATAGCCCACACATTACGAGTGGGCCAGGATCCCCGGACGCGGATTGCTTAAAAAACTTTCGGGCCATCAAATACGACCTTGAGAACCATAGATACCGCCCTACCATGACCGTTCCACGTTGTTTTGCGTTTTAATTTTTTCGGGCCATCAAATAAGACTTAAGGAACCATAGTCACCATCCCACCATGATCGTTCCTCATTTTTTACATTTTACGGCCAAAACAATTGATTTCCGCGTGATTCCCATATTTTCGTGTGCTATATAGCCCATACCTTCCAAGTGGTCCCGGGACCTCCGGACACCGATCGCCTAAAAATTTTCTGGGCCATCAAATAAGACCTAAGGCACCATAGTCACCTCCCTGCCATGATCGTTCCTCATTTTTTGAATTTTTCGGCCAAAAAACTATAATTCCGTCCGATTCCCATATTTTCGTTTGCCCACGCCTTTCAAGTGGTCCCGGGACCCTCGGACCCAGAACGCCTAACATTTTTCCGGGCCATCCAATACGACCTAAGGAACCATAGTCACCGACCCCGCCATGAGCTTTCCTCATGTTTTGCATTTTACGGCCAAAAAACTAGAATTATGCCCGATTCCCATATTTTCGTGTGCTAGCCCACGCCTTCAAGTGGTCCCGGAACCCCCGGACCCCGATCGCCTAAGATTTTTCCGGACCATAAAATACGACCTAAGGAACCATAGTCACCGCCCCGCCATGACCTTTCCTCATGTTTTGCATTTTACGGCCAAAAAACTAGAATTCCGCCCGATTCCCATATTTTTGTGTGCTATACGCCTTCCAAGTGTGCGTGGGCCCCCGGACCCCGAATGTCTAAAAATTTTCCGGGCAATGAAATACGACCTAACGAACCATAGTTACCGCCCCGCCATTACCATTCCTCATATTTTGCGTTTTACGGCCAAAAAATTAGAATTTCGCCTGATTCCCATATTTTCGTGTGCTATAGCCCACGCCTTCCAAGTGGTCCCGGGACTCCGGGACCCCGATCGCCTAAAATTTTTTCGGTCCATCAAATACGACCTAAGGAACCATAGTCACCGCCCCGCCATGATCGTTCCCCATATTTTGCTTTTTTGGGCCAAAAAACTAGAAGTTTGCATGATTCCCATATTTTCGTTTACTCCCACGCCTCCCCAGTGGGTAAGGGCCCCCGGAACTGGATTCCCTAAAAAACTTTCGGGCCATTAAATACGACCTAAGGAACCATAGTCACCACCCCGCACTGACCTTTCCTCATGTTTTGCATTTTACGGCCAAAACACTAGAACTCCGTCCGATTCTCATATTTGCGTGTGCTATAGCCCACACATTCCGAGTGGGCCAGGATCCCCGGACGCGGATTGCTTAAAAAAATTTCGAGCCATCAAATACGACCTTGAGAACCATAGATACCGCCCTACCATGATCGTTCAACGTTGTTTTGCGTTTTAACTTTTTCGGGCCATCAAATAAGACTTAAGGAACCATAGTCACCATCCCGCCATGATCGTTCCTCATTTTTTACATTTTACGGCCAAAACAATAGATTTCCGCGTGATTCCCATATTTTCGTGTGCTATATAGCCCACACCTTCAAGTGGTCCCGGAACCCCCGGACACCGATCGCCTAAAAATTTTCTAGGCCATCAAATAAGACCTAAGGAACCATAGTCACCTCCCTGCCATGATCGTTCCTCATTTTTTGAATTTTTCGGCCAAAAAACTATAATTCCGTCCGATTCCCATATTTTCGTTTGCCCACGCCTTTCAAGTGGTCCCGGGACCCTCGGACCCCGAACGCCTAACATTTTTCCGGGCCATCCAATACGACCTAAGGAACCATAGTCACCGACCCCGCCATGAGCTTTCCTCATGTTTTGCATTTTACGGCCAAAAAACTAGAATTATGCCCGATTCCCATATTTTCGTGTGCTAGCCCACGCCTTCAAGTGGTCCCGGAACCCCCGGACCCCGATCGCCTAAGATTTTTCCGGACCATAAAATACGACCTAAGGAACCATAGTCACCGCCCCGCCATGACCTTTCCTCATGTTTTGCATTTTACGGCCAAAAAACTAGAATTCCGCCCGATTCCCATATTTTTGTGTGCTATACGCCTTCCAAGTGTGCGTGGGCCCCCGGACCCCGAACGTCTAAAAATTTTCCGGGCAATGAAATACGACCTAACGAACCATAGTTACCGCCCCGCCATTACCATTCCTCATATTTTGCGTTTTACGGCCAAAAAATTAGAATTTCGCCTGATTCCCATATTTTCGTGTGCTATAGCCCACGCCTTCCAAGTGGTCCCGGGACTCCGGGACCCCGATCGCCTAAAATTTTTTCGGTCCATCAAATACGACCTAAGGAACCATAGTCACCGCCCCGCCATGATCGTTCCCCATATTTTGCTTTTTTGGGCCAAAAAACTAGTAGTTTGCATGATTCCCATATTTTTGTTTACTCCCACGCCTCCCCAGTGGGTAAGGGCCCCCGGAACTGGATTCCCTAAAAAACTTTCGGGCCATTAAATACGACCTAAGGAACCATAGTCACCACCCCGCCATGACCTTTCCTCATGTTTTGCATTTTACGGCCAAAACACTAGAATTTCGTCCGATTCCCATATTCGCGTGTGCTATAGCCCACACATTCCGAGTGGGCCAGGATCCCCGGACGCGGATTGCTTAAAAAAATTTCGGGACATCAAATACGACCTTGAGAACCATAGATACCGCCCTACCATGATCGTTCAACATTGTTTTGCGTTTTAATTTTTCGGGCCATCAAATAAGACTTAAGGAACCATAGTCACCATCCCGCCATGATCATTCCTCATTTTTTACATTTTACGGCCAAAACAATAGATTTCCGCGTGATTCCCATATTTTCGTGTGCTATATAGCCCACACCTTCAAGTGGTCACGGAACCCCCGGACACCGATCGCCTAAGATTTTTCCGGACCATAAAATACGACCTAAGGAACCATAGTCACCGCCCCGCCATGACCTTTCCTTATGTTTTGCATTTTACGGCCAAAAAACTAGAATTCCGCCCGATTCCCATATTTTTGTGTGCTATACGCCTTCCAAGTGTGCGTGGGCCCCGGACCCCGAACGTCTAAAAATTATTTGGGCCATGAAATACGACCTAACGAACCATAGTTACCGCCCCGCCATTACCATTCCTCATATTTTGCGTTTTACGGCCAAAAAATTAGAATTTCGCCTGATTCCCATATTTTCGTGTGCTATAGCCCACGCCTTCCAAGTGGTCCCGGGACTCCGGGACCCCGATCGCCTAAAATTTTTCCGGGCCATCAAATCCGACCTAAGGAACCATAGTCACCGCCCCGCCATGATCGTTCCTCATATTTTGCTTTTTTGGGCCAAAACACTAGAAGTTTGCATGATTCCCATATTTTCGTTTACTATAGGCCACCCCTCCCCAGTGGGTAGGGGCCCCCGGAACTGGATTCCCTAAAAACTTTCGGTCCATTAAATACGACCTAAGGAACCATAGTCACCACCCCGCCATGACCTTTCCTCATGTTTTGCATTTTACGGCCAAAACACTAGAATTCCGTACGATTCCCATATTTGTGTGTGCTATAGCCCACACATTCCGAGTGGGCCAGGATCCCCGGACGCGGATTGCTTAAAAAATTGTCGGGCCATCAAATACAACCTTGAGAACCATAGATACCGCCCTCTAATGACTGTTCCACGTTGTTTTGCGTTTTAATTTTTACGGGCCATCAAATAAGACTTAAGGAACCATAGTCAGCATCCCGCCATGATCGTTCCTCATTTTTTGCATTTTACGGCCAAAAAACTAGAATTCCGCCCGATTCCCAAATTTTCGTGTGCTATAGCCCACGCCTTCCAAGTGGTCCCGGGACCCCCGGACCCCGATCGCCTAAAATTTTTCAGCGCCATAAAATACGACCTAAAGAACAATAGTCACTGCTCCGCCATGATTATTCCTCATTTTTAGTATTTTTCGGCCAAAAAACTAGAATTCCGCCCCATTCCCATATTTTCGTGTGCTATAGCCCACGCATTCCGACTGGTCCCGGGCCCCACGGACCCCGATCGCCTAAAATTTTTCCGTACTATAAAAAAAGACTCGAGGAACCATTGTCACTGCCCCTCCTTGATCATTCCTCATATTAGGCATTTTTTGGCCAAAAAACTAGAATTCCGCCCAATTCCCATATTTTCGTGTGTGCCCACGCCTTCCGAGTGGGCCGGGCCCCCCGGACTCGAAACGCCTAAAATTTTTTCGGGCAGTCAAATACGTCCTAAGGAACCATATTCACCGTTCCGTCATGATCGTTCCTCATTCTTTGCATTTTACGGCCAAAAAACTAGAATTCCACCCGATTCCCATATTTTCGTTTGCAATAGCCCACGCCTTCCAAGTGGTCCTGGGACACCCCGGACCCCGATAGCCTAAAATTTTCTGGGCCATCAAATACGACCTAAGAAACCATAGTCACAGCCCCGCCATGACCGTTCCTCATTTTTTTGTGATTTACGACCATAAAAGTAGAATTCCGCTTGATTCCCATATTTTCGTGTGCTATAGCCCGCGCATTACAAGTGGTCCCGGGACCCCTGGACTCCGATCACCTAAAAAATTTTCGGGCCATCAAATAAGACCTAAGGAACCATAGTCACCGCCCTGATATGATCGTTCCTCAATTTTTATATTTTACGGCCAAAATAATAGATTTCCGCCTGATTCCCATATTTTCGTGTGCTATATAGCCCACACCTTCCAAGTGGTCCCGGGATCTCCGGACACCGATCGCCTAAAAACTTTCTGGGCCATCAAAAAAGACCTAAGGAACAATAGTCACCTCCCCGCCATGATCGTTCCTCATTTTTTGAATTTTTCGTCAAAAAAACTATAATTCCGTCCGATTCCCATATTTTCGTTTGCCCACGCCTTTCAAGTGGTCCCGGGACCCTCAGACCCCGAACGCCTAACATTTTTTCGGGCCATCCAATACGACCTAAGGAACCATAGTCACCGACCCCACCATGAGCTTTCCTCATGTTTTGCATTTTATGGCCAAAAATCTAGAATTATGCCCGATTCCCATATTTTCGTGTGCTAGCCCACGCCTTCAAGTGGTCCCGGAACCCCCGGACCCCGATCGCCTAAGATTTTTCCGGACCATAAAATACGACCTAGGGAACCATAGTCACCGCCCCGCCATGACCTTTCCTCAGGTTTTGCATTTTACGGCCAAAAAACTAGAATTCCGCCCGATTCCCATATTTTCGTGTGCTATAGCCAACGCCTTCCAAGTGTGCGTGGGCCCCCGGACCCCAAACGTCTAAAAATTTTCCGGGCCATGAAATACGACCTAAAGAACCATAGATACCGCCCCGCCATTACCATTCCTCATATTTTGCATTTTACGGCCAAAAAATTAGAATTTCGCCTGATTCCCTTATTTTCGTGTGCTATAGCACACGCCTTCCAAGTGGTCCCGGGACTCCGGGACCCCGATCGCCTAAAATTTTTCCGGGCCATCAAATACGACCTAAGGAACCATAGTCACCGCCCCGCTATGATCGTTCCTCATATTTTGCTTTTTGGGCCAAAAAACTAGAAGTTTGCATGATTCCCATATTTTCGTTTACTATAGCCCACGCCTCCCCAGTGGGTAGGGGCCCCCGGAACTGGATTCCCTAAAAAAATTTCGGGCCATTAAATACGACCTAAGGAACCATAGTCACCACCCCGCCATGACCTTTCCTCATGTTTTGCATTTTACGGCCAAAACACTAGAATTCCGTCCGATTCGCATATTTGTGTGTGCTATAGCCCACACATTCCGAGTGGGCCAGGATCCCCGGACGCGGATTGCTTAAAAAATTTTCGGGCCATCAAATACGACCTTGAGAACCATAGATACCGCCCTACAATGACTGTTCCACGTTGTTTAGCGTTTTAATTTTTTCGGGCCATCAAATAAGACTTAAGGAACCATAGTCATCATCCCGCCATGATCGTTCCTCATTTTTTGCATTTTACGGCCAAAAAACTAGAATTCCGCCCGATTCTCAAATTTTCGTGTGCTATAGCCCACGCTTTCCAAGTGGTCCCAGGACCCCTGGAACCCGATCCCCTAAATGTTTTTCGGGCCATCATATACGACCTAAGGAACCATAGTCACCGCACCGCCATGATCGTTCCTCATTTTTTGCATTTCCCGGCAAAAATACTAGAATTCCGCCCGATTCCCATATTTTCGTGTGCTATAGCCCACGCCTTCCAAGTGGTCCCGGGACCCCCGGACCCCGATCGCCTAAAATTTTTCAGGGCCATAAAAGACGACCTAAAGAACAATAGTCACTGCTCCGCCATGATTATTCCTCATTTTTTGTATTTTTCGGCCAAAAAACTAGAATTCCGCCCCATTCCCATATTTTCGTGTGCTATAGCCCACGCATTCCGACTGGTCCCGGGCCCCACGGACCCCGATCGCCTAAAATTTTTCCGTACCATAAAAAAAGACTTAAGGAACCATAGTCACCGCCCCTCCTTGATTGTTCCTCATATTAGGCATTTTTTGGCCAAAAAACTAGAATTCCGCCCGATTCCCATATTTTTCGTGTGTGCCCACGCCTTCCGAGTGGGTCGGGCCCCCCGGACTCGGATCGCCTAAAAATTTTTCGGGCAATCAAATACGTCCTAAGGAACCATAGTCACCGTCCCGTCATGATCGTTCCTCATTCTTTGCATTTTACTGCCAAAAAACTAGAATTCCACCCGATTCCCATATTTTCGTTTGCAATAGCCCACGCCTTCCAAGTGGTCCTGGGATACCACGGACCCCAATAGCCTAAAATTTTCTGGGCCATCAAATACGACCTAAGAAACCATAGTCACAGTCCCGCCATGACCGTTCCTCATTTTTTTGTGATTTACGGCCAAAAAACTAGAATTCCGCTTGATTCCCATATTTTCGTGTGCTATAGCCCACGCATTACAAGTGGTCCCGGGACCCCCGGACTCCGATCACCTAAAAATTTTTCGGGCCATCAAATAAGACCTAAGGAACCATAGTCACCGCCCTACTATGGTCGTTCCTCAATTTTTATATTTTACGGCCAAAACAATAGATATCCGCCCGATTCCCATATTTTCGTGTGCTATATAGCCCACACCTTCCAAGTGGTCCCGAGATCTCTGGACACCGATCGCCTAAAAACTTTCTGGGCCATCAAATAAGACCTAAGGAACCATAGTCACCTCCCCGCCATGATCGTTCCTCATTTTTTGAATTTTTCGGCAAAAAACTATAATTCCGTCTGATTCCCATATTTTCGTTTGCCCACGCCTTTCAAGTGGTCCCGGTACCCTCGGACCCCGAATGCCTAACATTTTTCCGGGCCATCCAATATGACTTAAGGAACCATAGTCACCGACCCCGCCATGAGCTTTCCTCAAGTTTTGCATTTTACAGCCAAAAAACTAGAATTCCACCCGATTCCCAAATTTTCGTTTGCAATAGCCCACGCCTTCCAAGTGGTCCTAGGACACCCCGGACCCCGATAGCCTAAAATTTTCTGGGCCATCAAATACGACCTAAGAAACCATAGTCACAGCCCCGCCATGACCGTTCCTCATTTTTTTGTGATTTACGGCCAAAAAACTAGAATTCCGCCCGATTCCCATATTTTCGTGTGCTATAACTCTCGCCTTCCAAGTGTGCGTGGGCCCCCGGACCCCGAACGTCTAAAAATTTTCCGGGCCATGAAATACGACCTAAAGAACCATAGTTACCGCCCCGCCATTACCATTCCTCATATTTTGCGTTTTACGGCCAAAAAAATAGAATTTCGCCTGATTCCCATATTTTCGTGTGGTATAGCCCACGCCTACCAAGTGGTCCCGGGACTCCGGGACCCCGATCGCCTAATATTTTTCCGGTACATCAAATATGAGCTAAGGAACCATAGTCACTGCCCCGCCATGATCGTTCATCATATTTTGCTTTTTTGGGCCAAAAAACTAGAAGTTTGCATGATTCCCATATTTTCGTTTACTATATCCCATGCCTCCCGAGTGGGTAGGGGCCCCCGGAACTGGATTCCCTAAAAAACTTTCGGGCCATTAAATACGACCTAAGGAACCATAGTCACCACCCCGCCATGACCTTTCCTCATGTTTTGCATTTTACGGCCAAAACACTAGAATTCCGTCCGATTCCCATATTTGTGTGTGCTATAGCCCACACATTACGAGTGGGCCAGGATCCCCGGACGCGGATTGCTTAAAAAACTTTCGGGCCATCAAATACGACCTTGAGAACCATAGATACCGCCCTACCATGACCATTCCACATTGTTTTGCGTTTTAATTTTTTCGGGCCATCAAATAAGACTTAAGGAACCATAGTCACCATCCCACCATGATCGTTCCTCATTTTTTACATTTTACGGCCAAGACAATTGATTTCCGCGTGATTCCCATATTTTCGTGTGCTATATAGCCCATACCTTCCAAGTGGTCCCGGGACCTCCGGACACCGATCGCCTAAAAATTTTCTGGGCCATCAAATAAGACCTAAGGCACCATAGTCACCTCCCTGCCGTGATCGTTCCTCATTTTTTGAATTTTTCAGCCAAAAAACTATAATTCCGTCCGATTCCCATATTTTCGTTTGCCCACGCCTTTCAAGTGGTCCCGGGACCCTCGGACCCAGAACGCCTAACATTTTTCCGGGCCATCCAATACGACCTAAGGAACCATAGTCACCGACCCCGCCATGAGCTTTCCTCATGTTTTGCATTTTACGGCCAAAAAACTAGAATTATGCCCGATTCCCATATTTTCGTGTGCTAGCCCACGCCTTCAAGTGGTCCCGGAACCCCCGGACCCCGATCGCCTAAGATTTTTCCGGACCATAAAATACGACCTAAGGAACCATAGTCACCGCCCCGCCATGACCTTTCCTCATGTTTTGCATTTTACGGCCAAAAAACTAGAATTCCGCCCGATTCCCATATTTTTGTGTGCTATACGCCTTCCAAGTGTGCGTGGGCCCCCGGACCCCGAATGTCTAAAAATTTTCCGGGCAATGAAATACGACCTAACGAACCATAGTTACCGCCCCGCCATTACCATTCCTCATATTTTGCGTTTTACGGCCAAAAAATTAGAATTTCGCCTGATTCCCATATTTTCGTGTGCTATAGCCCACGCCTTCCAAGTGGTCCCGGGACTCCGGGACCCCGATCGCCTAAAATTTTTTCGGTCCATCAAATACGACCTAATGAACCATACTCACCGCCCCGCCATGATCGTTCCCCATATTTTGCTTTTTTGGGCCAAAAAACTAGAAGTTTGCATGATTCCCATATTTTCGTTTACTCCCACGCCTCCCCAGTGGGTAAGGGCCCCCGGAACTGGATTCCCTAAAAAACTTTCGGGCCATTAAATACGACCTAAGGAACCATAGTCACCACCCCGCACTGACCTTTCCTCATGTTTTGCATTTTACGGCCAAAACACTAGAACTCCGTCCGATTCTCATATTTGCGTGTGCTATAGCCCACACATTCCGAGTGGGCCAGGATCCCCGGACGCGGATTGCTTAAAAAAATTTCGAGCCATCAAATAAGACCTTGAGAACCATAGATACCGCCCTACCATGATCGTTCAACGTTGTTTTGCGTTTTAACTTTTTCGGGCCATCAAATAAGACTTAAGAAACCATAGTCACCATCCCGCCATGATCGTTCCTCATTTTTTACATTTTACGGCCAAAAGAATAGATTTCCACGTGATTCCCATATTTTCGTGTGCTATATAGCCCACACCTTCAAGTGGTCCCGGAACCCCCGGACACCGATCGCCTAAAAATTTTCTAGGCCATCAAATAAGACCTAA
Source organism: Nicotiana tomentosiformis (assembly GCF_000390325.3). Lineage (NCBI taxonomy): Eukaryota > Viridiplantae > Streptophyta > Magnoliopsida > Solanales > Solanaceae > Nicotiana > Nicotiana tomentosiformis. The sequence continues at coordinate 32,562 of NW_027174806.1, read as the reverse complement.
GGAACCATAGTCACCTCCCTGCCATGATCGTTCCTCATTTTTTGAATTTTTCAGCCAAAAAACTATAATTCCGTCCGATTCCCATATTTTCGTTTGCCCACGCCTTTCAAGTGGTCCCGAGACCCTCGGACCCCGAACGCCTAACATTTTTTCGGGCCATCCAATACGACCTAAGGAACCATAGTCACCGACCCCGCCATGAGCTTTCCTCATGTTTTGCATTTTACGGCCAAAAAACTAGAATTATGCCCGATTCCCATATTTTCGTGTGCTAGCCCACGCCTTCAAGTGGTCCCGGAACCCCCGGACCCCGATCGCCTAAGATTTTTCCGGACCATAAAATACGACCTAAGGAACCATAGTCACCGCCCCGCCATGACCTTTCCTCATGTTTTGCATTTTACGGCCAAAAAACTAGAATTCCGCCCGATTCCCATATTTTTGTGTGCTATACGCCTTCCAAGTGTGCGTGGGCCCCCGGACCCCGAATGTCTAAAAATTTTCCGGGCAATGAAATACGACCTAACGAACCATAGTTACCGCCCCGCCATTACCATTCCTCATATTTTGCGTTTTACGGCCAAAAAATTAGAATTTCGCCTGATTCCCATATTTTCGTGTGCTATAGCCCACGCCTTCCAAGTGGTCCCGGGACTCCTGGACCCCGATCGCCTAAAATTTTTTCGGTCCATCAAATACGACCTAAGGAACCATAGTCACCGCCCCGCCATGATCGTTCCCCATATTTTGCTTTTTTGGGCCAAAAAACTAGTAGTTTGCATGATTCCCATATTTTTGTTTACTCCCACGCCTCCCCAGTGGGTAAGGGCCCCCGGAACTGGATTCCCTAAAAAACTTTCGGGCCATTAAATACGACCTAAGGAACCATAGTCACCACCCCGCCATGACCTTTCCTCATGTTTTGCATTTTACGGCCAAAACACTAGAATTTCGTCCGATTCCCATATTCCCGTGTGCTATAGCCCACACATTCCGAGTGGGCCAGGATCCCCGGACGCGGATTGCTTAAAAAAATTTCGGGACATCAAATACGACCTTGAGAACCATAGATACCGCCCTACCATGATAGTTCAACATTGTTTTGCGTTTTAATTTTTCGGGCCATCAAATAAGACTTAAGGAACCATAGTCACCATCCCGCCATGATCATTCCTCATTTTTTACATTTTACGGCCAAAACAATAGATTTCCGCGTGATTCCCATATTTTCGTGTGCTATATAGCCCACACCTTCAAGTGGTCACGGAACCCCCGGACACCGATCGCCTAAGATTTTTCCGGACCATAAAATACGACCTAAGGAACCATAGTCACCGCCCCGCCATGACCTTTCCTCATGTTTTGCATTTTACGGCCAAAAAACTAGAATTCCGCCCGATTCCCATATTTTTGTGTGCTATACGCCTTCCAAGTGTGCGTGGGCCCCGGACCCCGAACGTCTAAAAATTATTTGGGCCATGAAATACGACCTAACGAACCATAGTTACCGCCCCGCCATTACCATTCCTCATATTTTGCGTTTTACGGCCAAAAAATTAGAATTTCGCCTGATTCCCATATTTTCGTGTGCTATAGCCCACGCCTTCCAAGTGGTCCCGGGACTCCGGGACCCCGATCGCCTAAAATTTTTCCGGGCCATCAAATCCGACCTAAGGAACCATAGTCACCGCCCCGCCATGATCGTTCCTCATATTTTGCTTTTTTGGGCCAAAACACTAGAAGTTTGCATGATTCCCATATTTTCGTTTACTATAGGCCACCCCTCCCCAGTGGGTAGGGGCCCCCGGAACTGGATTCCCTAAAAAACTTTCGGTCCATTAAATACGACCTAAGGAACCATAGTCACCACCCCGCCATGACCTTTCCTCATGTTTTGCATTTTACGGCCAAAACACTAGAATTCCGTACGATTCCCATATTTGTGTGTGCTATAGCCCACACATTCTGAGTGGGCCAGGATCCCCGGACGCGGATTGCTTAAAAAATTGTCGGGCCATCAAATACAACCTTGAGAACCATAGATACCGCCCTCTAATGACTGTTCCACGTTGTTTTGCGTTTTAATTTTTACGGGCCATCAAATAAGACTTAAGGAACCATAGTCAGCATCCCGCCATGATCGTTCCTCATTTTTTGCATTTTACGGCCAAAAAACTAGAATTCCGCCCGATTCCCAAATTTTCGTGTGCTATAGCCCACGCCTTCCAAGTGGTCCCGGGACCCCCGGACCCCGATCGCCTAAAATTTTTCAGCGCCATAAAATACGACCTAAAGAACAATAGTCACTGCTCCGCCATGATTATTCCTCATTTTTAGTATTTTTCGGCCAAAAAACTAGAATTCCGCCCCATTCCCATATTTTCGTGTGCTATAGCCCACGCATTCCGACTGGTCCCGGGCCCCACGGACCCCGATCGCCTAAAATTTTTCCGTACTATAAAAAAAGACTCGAGGAACCATTGTCACTGCCCCTCCTTGATCATTCCTCATATTAGGCATTTTTTGGCCAAAAAACTAGAATTCCGCCCAATTCCCATATTTTCGTGTGTGCCCACGCCTTCCGAGTGGGCCGGGCCCCCCGGACTCGGAATGCCTAAAATTTTTTCGGGCAGTCAAATACGTCCTAAGGAACCATATTCACCGTTCCGTCATGATCGTTCCTCATTCTTTGCATTTTACGGCCAAAAAACTAGAATTCCACCCGATTCCCATATTTTCGTTTGCAATAGCCCACGCCTTCCAAGTGGTCCTGGGACACCCCGGACCCCGATAGCCTAAAATTTTCTGGGCCATCAAATACGACCTAAGAAACCATAGTCACAGCCCCGCCATGACCGTTCCTCATTTTTTTGTGATTTACGACCATAAAAGTAGAATTCCGCTTGATTCCCATATTTTCGTGTGCTATAGCCCGCGCATTACAAGTGGTCCCGGGACCCCTGGACTCCGATCACCTAAAAAATTTTCGGGCCATCAAATAAGACCTAAGGAACCATAGTCACCGCCCTGATATGATCGTTCCTCAATTTTTATATTTTACGGCCAAAATAATAGATTTCCGCCTGATTCCCATATTTTCGTGTGCTATATAGCCCACACCTTCCAAGTGGTCCCGGGATCTCCGGACACCGATCGCCTAAAAACTTTCTGGGCCATCAAATAAGACCTAAGGAACCATAGTCACCTCCCCGCCATGATCGTTCCTCATTTTTTGAATTTTTCGTCAAAAAAACTATAATTCCGTCCGATTCCCATATTTTCGTTTGCCCACGCCTTTCAAGTGGTCCCGGGACCCTCGGACCCCGAACGCCTAACATTTTTTCGGGCCATCCAATACGACCTAAGGAACCATAGTCACCGACCCCACCATGAGCTTTCCTCATGTTTTGCATTTTATGGCCAAAAATCTAGAATTATGCCCGATTCCCATATTTTCGTGTGCTAGCCCACGCCTTCAAGTGGTCCCGGAACCCCCGGACCCCGATCGCCTAAGATTTTTCCGGACCATAAAATACGACCTAGGGAACCATAGTCACCGCCCCGCCATGACCTTTCCTCAGGTTTTGCATTTTACGGCCAAAAAACTAGAATTCCGCCCGATTCCCATATTTTCGTGTGCTATAGCCAACGCCTTCCAAGTGTGCGTGGGCCCCCGGACCCCAAACGTCTAAAAATTTTCCGGGCCATGAAATACGACCTAAAGAACCATAGTTACCGCCCCGCCATTACCATTCCTCATATTTTGCATTTTACGGCCAAAAAATTAGAATTTCGCCTGATTCCCTTATTTTCGTGTGCTATAGCCCACGCCTTCCAAGTGGTCCCGGGACTCCGGGACCCCGATCGCCTAAAATTTTTCCGGGCCATCAAATACGACCTAAGGAACCATAGTCACCGCCCCGCTATGATCGTTCCTCATATTTTGCTTTTTGGGCCAAAAAACTAGAAGTTTGCATGATTCCCATATTTTCGTTTACTATAGCCCACGCCTCCCCAGTGGGTAGGGGCCCCCGGAACTGGATTCCCTAAAAACCTTTCGGGCCATTAAATACGACCTAAGGAACCATAGTCACCACCCCGCCATGACCTTTCCTCATGTTTTGCATTTTACGGCCAAAACACTAGAATTCCGTCCGATTCCCATATTTGCGTGTGCTATAGCCCACACATTCCGAGTGGGCCAGGATCCCCGGACGCGGATTGCTTAAAAATTTTCGGGCCATCAAATACGACCTTGAGAACCATAGATACCGCCCTACAATGACTGTTCCACGTTGTTTAGCGTTTTAATTTTTTCGGGCCATCAAATAAGACTTAAGGAACCATAGTCACCATCCCGCCATGATCGTTCCTCATTTTTTGCATTTTACGGCCAAAAAACTAGAATTCCGCCCGATTCTCAAATTTTCGTGTGCTATAGCCCACGCTTTCCAAGTGGTCCCAGGACCCCTGGAACCCGATCCCCTAAATGTTTTTCGGGCCATCATATACGACCTAAGGAACCATAGTCACCGCACCGCCATGATCGTTCCTCATTTTTTGCATTTCCCGGCAAAAATACTAGAATTCCGCCCGATTCCCATATTTTCGTGTGCTATAGCCCACGCCTTCCAAGTGGTCCCGGGACCCCCGGACCCCGATCGCCTAAAATTTTTCAGGGCCATAAAAGACGACCTAAAGAACAATAGTCACTGCTCCGCCATGATTATTCCTCATTTTTTGTATTTTTCGGCCAAAAAACTAGAATTCCGCCCCATTCCCATATTTTCGTGTGCTATAGCCCACGCATTCCGACTGGTCCCGGGCCCCACGGACCCCGATCGCCTAAAATTTTTCCGTACCATAAAAAAAGACTTAAGGAACCATAGTCACCGCCCCTCCTTGATTGTTCCTCATATTAGGCATTTTTTGGCCAAAAAACTAGAATTCCGCCCGATTCCCATATTTTTCGTGTGTGCCCACGCCTTCCGAGTGGGTCGGCCCCCCGGACTCGGAACGCCTAAAATTTTTTCGGGCAATCAAATACGTCCTAAGGAACCATAGTCACCGTCCCGTCATGATCGTTCCTCATTCTTTGCATTTTACGGCCAAAAAACTAGAATTCCACCCGATTCCCATATTTTCGTTTGCAATAGCCCACGCCTTCCAAGTGGTCCTGGGATACCCCGGACCCCAATAGCCTAAAATTTTCTGGGCCATCAAATACGACCTAAGAAACCATAGTCACAGTCCCGCCATGACCGTTCCTCATTTTTTTGTGATTTACGGCCAAAAAACTAGAATTCCGCTTGATTCCCATATTTTCGTGTGCTATAGCCCACGCATTACAAGTGGTCCCGGGACCCCCGGACTCCGATCACCTAAAAATTTTTCGGGCCATCAAATAAGACCTAAGGAACCATAGTCACCGCCCTACTATGATCGTTCCTCAATTTTTATATTTTACGGCCAAAACAATAGATATCCGCCCGATTCCCATATTTTCGTGTGCTATATAGCCCACACCTTCCAAGTGGTCCCGAGATCTCTGGACACCGATCGCCTAAAAACTTTCTGGGCCATCAAATAAGACCTAAGGAACCATAGTCACCTCCCCGCCATGATCGTTCCTCATTTTTTGAATTTTTCGGCAAAAAACTATAATTCCGTCTGATTCCCATATTTTCGTTTGCCCACGCCTTTCAAGTGGTCCCGGTACCCTCGGACCCCGAACGCCTAACATTTTTCCGGGCCATCCAATACGACTTAAGGAACCATAGTCACCGACCCCGCCATGAGCTTTCCTCATGTTTTGCATTTTACGGCCAAAAAACTAGAATTATGCCCGATTCCCATATTTTCGTGTGCTAGCCCACGCCTTCAAGTGGTCCCGGAACCCCCGGACCCCGATCGCCTAAGATTTTTCTGGACCATAAAATACGACCTAAGGAACCATAGTCACCGCCCCGCCATGACCTTTCCTCATGTTTTGCATTTTACGGCCAAAAAACTAGAATTCCGCCCGATTCCCATATTTTTGTGTGCTATAGCCCACGCCTTCCAAGTGTGCAAGGGCCCCCGGATCCCGAACGTCTAAAAATTTTCCGGGCCATGAAATACGACCTAAAGAACCATAGTTACCGCCCCGCCATTACCATTCCTCATATTTTGCGTTTTACGGCCAAAAAATTAGAATTTCGCCTGATTCCCATATTTTCGTGTGCTATAGCCCACGCCTTCCAAGTGGTCCCGGGACTCCGGGACCCCGATCGCCTAAAATTTTTCCGGGCCATCAAATACGACCTAAGGAACCATAGTCACCTCCCCGCCATGATCGTTCCTCATATTTTGCTTTTTTGGGCCAAAAAACTAGAAGTTTGCATGATTCCCATATTTTCGTTTACTATAGCCCAAGCCTCCCCAGTGGGTAGGGGCCCCCGGAACTGGATTCCCTAAAAATATTTCGGGCCATTAATTATGACCTAAGGAACCATAGTCACCACCCCGCCATGACCTTTCCTCATGTTTTGTATTTTACGGCCAAAACACTAGAATTCCGTCCGATTCTCATATTTGCGTGTGCTATAGCCCACACATTCCAAGTGGGCCAGGATCCCCGGACGCGGATTGCTTAAAAAAATTTCGGGCCATCAAATACGACCTTGAGAACCATAGATACCGCCCTACCATGACCATTCCACGTTGTTTTGCGTTTTAATTTTTTCGGGCCATCAAATAAGACTTAAGGAACCATAGTCACCACCCCGCCATGATCGTTCCTCATTTTTTGCATTTTACGGCCAAAAAACTAGAATTCCGCCCGATTCCCAAATTTTCGTGTGCTATAGCCCACGCCTTCCAAGTGGTCCCAAGACCCTTGGACCCCGATAACCTAAAATTTTTTCGGGCCATCATATACGACCTAAGGAACCATAGTCACCGCACCGCCATGATCGTTCCTCATTTTTTGCATTTCCCGACAAAAAAACTAGAATCCGCCCGATTCCCATATTTTCGTGTGCTATAGCCCACGCCTTCCAAGTGGTCCCGGGACCCCCGGACCCCGATCGCCTAAATTTTTTTAGGGCCATAAAATACGATCTAAAGAACAATAGTCACTGCGCCGCCATGATTATTCCTCATTTTTTGTATTTTTCGGCAAAAAAACTAGATTTCCGCCCCATTCCCATATTTTCGTGTGCTATAGCTCACGCATTCCGACTGGTCCCGGGCCCCACGGACCCCGATCGCCTAAAATTTTTCCGTACCATAAAATAAGACTTAAGGAACCATAGTCACCGTCCGATTCCCATATTTTCGTGTGTGCCCACGCCTTCCGAGTGGGCCGGCCCCCTGGACTCGGATCGCCTAAAAAATTTTCGGGCAATCAAATACGTCCTAAGGAACCATAGTCACCGTCCCCTCATGATCGTTCCTCATTCTTTGCATTTTACGGCCAAAAAACTAGAATTCCACTCGATTCCCATATTTTCGTTTGCAATAGCCCACGCCTTCCAAGTTGTCCTGGGACACCTCGGACCCCGGTAGCCTAAAATTTTCTGGGCAATCAAATACGACCTAAGAAACCATAGTCACAGCCCCGCCATGACCGTTCCTCATTTTTTTTGTGATTTACGGCCAAAAAACTAGAATTCCGCTTGATTCCCATATTTTCGTGTGCTATAGCATGCGCATTCCAAGTGGTCCCGGAACCCCCAGACTCCGATCACGTAAAATTTTTTCGGGCCATCAAATAAGACCTAAGGAACCATAGTCACCGCCCCACTATGATCGTTCCTCAATTTTTACATTTTACGGCCAAAACAATAGATTTTCGCCCGATTCCCATATTTTCGTGTGCTATATTGCCCACACCTTCCAAGTGGTCCCGGGAACTCCGGACACCGATCGCCTAAAAATTTTCTGGGCCATCAAATAAGACCTAAGGAACCATAGTCACCTCCCCGCCATGATCATTCCTCATTTTTTGAATTTTTCGGCCAAAAAACTATAATTCCGTCCGATTCCCATATTTTCGTTTGCCCACGCCTTTCAAGTGGTACCGGGACCCTCGGACCCCGAACGCCTAACATTTTTCCGGGCCATCCAATACGACCTAAGGAACCATAGTCACCGACCCCGCCATGAGCTTTCCTTATGTTTTGCATTTTACGGCCAAAAAACTAGAATTATGCCCGATTCCCATATTTTCGTGTGCTAGCCCACGCCTTCAAGTGGTCCCGGAACCCCCGGACCACGATCGCCTAAGATTTTTCCGGACCATAAAATACGACCAAGGAACCATAGTCACCGCCCCACCATGACCTTTCCTCATGTTTTGCATTTTACGGCCAAAAAACTAGAATTCCGCCCGATTCCCATATTTTCGTGTGCTATAGCCCACGTCTTCCAAGTGTGCGCGGGCCCCCGGACCCCGAACGTCTAAAACTTTTCCGGGCCATGAAATACGACCTAAAGAACCATTTTTACCGCCCCGCCATTACCATTCCTCATATTTTGCGTTTTACGGCCAAAAAATTAGAATTTCGCCTGAATCCCATATTTTCGTGTGCTATAGCCCACGCCTTCCAAGTGGTCCCGGGACTCCGGGACCCCGATCGCCTAAAAATTTTTCGGGCCATCAAATACGACCTAAGGAAGCATAGTCACCGCCCCGCCATGATCGTTCCTCATATTTTGCTTTTTTGGGCCAAAAAACTAGTAGTTTGCATGATTCCCATATTTTCGTTTACTATAGCCAACGCCTCCCCAGTGGGTAGGGGCCCCCGGAACTGGATTCCCTAAAAATATTTCGGGCCATTAAGTAAGAATTAAGGAACCATAGTCACAACCCCGCCATGACCTTTCCTCATGTTTTGCATTTTACGGCCAAAACACTAGAATTCCGTCCGATTCCCATATTTGCGTGTGCTATAGCCCACATATTCCGAGTGGGGCAGGATCCCCGGACGCAGATTGCTTAAAAAATTTTCGGGCCATCAATTACGACCTTGAGAACCATAGATACCGCCCTACCATGACCGTTCCACGTTGTTTTGCCTTTTAATTTTTTCGGGCCATCAAATAAGACTTAAGTAACCATAGTCTCCATCCCGCCATGATCGTTCCTCATTTTTTTCATTTGTTGCCAAAAAACTAGAACTTCGCCCGATTCCCATATTTTCGTGTGTGCCCACGACTTCCGAGTGGGCCGACCCCCCCGGACTCGGATCGCCTAAAATTTTTTCGGGCAATCAAATACGTCCTAAGGAACCATAGTCACCGTCCCGTCATGATCGTTCCTCATTCTTTGAATTTTACGGCCAGAAAACAAGAATTCCACCCGATTCCCATATTTTCGTTTGCAATAGCCCACGCCTTCCAAGTGGTCCTGGAACACCCCGGACCCCGATAGCCTAAAATTTTTTGGGCCATCAAATACGACCTACGAAACCATAGTCACAGCCCCGCCATGACCGTTCCTCATTTTTTTGTTTTTTAGGGACAAAAAACTAGAATTCCGCTTGATTCCCATATTTTCGTGTGCTATAGCCCGCGCATTCCAAGTGGTCCCGGGACCCCCGGACTCCGATCACCTAAAAAATTTTCGGGCCATCAAATAAGACATAAGGAACCATAGTCACCGCCCCACTATGATCGTTCCTCAATTTTTACATTTTACGGCCAAAATAATAGATTTCCGCCCGATTCCCATATTTTCGTGTGCTATATAGCCCACACCTTCCAAGTGGTCCCGGGGACCTCCGGACACCGATCGCCTAAAAATTTTCTGGGCCATCAAATAAGACCTAAGGAACCATAGTCACCTCCCCGCCATGATCGTTCCTCATTTTTGAATTTTTCGGCCAAAGAACTATAATTCCGTCTGATTCCCATATTTTCGTTTGCCCACGCCTTTCAAGTGGTCCCGGGACCCTCGGACCCCGAACGCCTAACATTTTTCTGGGCCATCCAATACGACCTAAGGAACCATAGTCACCGACCCCGCCATGAGATTTCCTCATGTTTTGCATTTTACGGCCAAAAAACTAGAATTATGCCCGATTCCCATATTTTCATGTGCTAGCCCATGCCTTCCAAGTGGTCCCGGGACCCCCGGACCCCGATCGCCTAAAAATTTTCAGGGCCATAAAATACGACCTAAAGAACAATAGTCACTGCTCCGCCATGATTATTCCTCATTTTTTGTATTTTTCGGCCAAAACACTAGAATTCCGCCCCATTCCCATATTTTCGTGTGCTGCCCACGCATTCCGACTGGTCCCGGGCCCCACGGACCCCGATCGCCTAAAATTTGTCTGTACCATAAAAAAAGACTTAAGGAACCATAGTCACCGCCCCGCCTTGATCGTTCTACATATTTGGCATTTTGTGGCAAAAAAACTAGAATTCCGCCCGATTTCCATATATTCGTGTGTGCCCACGCCTTCCGAGTGGGCCGCCCCCCCCCGGACTCCGATCGCCTAAAATGTTTTCGGGCAATAATACGTCCTAAGGAACCATAGTCACCGTCCCGTCATGATCGTTGCTCATTCTTTGCATTTTACGGCCAAAAAACTAGAATTCCACCCGATTCCCATATTTTCGTTTGCAATAGCCCACGCCTTCCACGTGGTCCTGGGACACCCCGGACCCCGATAGACTAAAATTTTCTGGACCATCAAATACAACCTAAGAAACCATAGTCACAGCCCCGCCATGACCGTTCCTCATTTTTTGGTGATTTACGGCCAAAAAACTAGAATTCCGCTTGATTCCCATATTTTTGTATGCTATAGCCCGCGCATTCCAAGTGGTCCCGGGACCCCCGGACTTTGATCACATAAAATTTTTTCGGGCCATCAAATAAGACCTAAGGAACCATAGTCATCGCCCCACTATGATCGTTCCTCAATTTTTACATTTTACGGCCAAAACAATAGATTTCCGCCCGATTCCCATATTTTCGTGTGCTATATAGCCCACACCTTCCAAAGTGGTCCCGGGGACCTCCGGACACCGATCGCCTAAAAATTTTCTGGGCCATCAAATAAGACCTAAGGAACCATAGTCACCTCCCCGCCATGATCGTTCCTCATTTTTTGAATTTTTCGGCCAAAAAACTATAATTCCGTCCGATTACCACATTTTCGTTTGCCCACGCCTTTCATGTGGTCCCGGGACCCTTGGACCCCGAACGCCTAACATTTTTCCGGGCCATCCAATACGACCTAAGGAACCATAGTCACCGATCCCGCCATGAGCTTTCCTCATGTTTTGCATTTTACGGCCAAAAAATTAGAATTATGCCCGATTCTCATATTTTCGTGTGTTAGCCCACGCCTTCATGTGGTCCCGGAACCCCCGGACCCCGATCGCCTAAGATTTTTCCGGACCATAAAATACGACATAAGGAACCATAGTCACCGCCCCGCCATGACCTTTCCTCATGGTTTGCATTTTACGGCCAAAAAACTAAAATTCCGCCCGATTCCCATATTTTCGTGTGCTATAGCCCACGCCTTCCAAGTGTGCGTGGGCCCCCGGACCCCGAACGTCTAAAAATTTTCCGGGCCATGAAATACGACCTAAAGAACCATAGTTACCGCCCTGCCATTACCATTCCTCATATTTCGTGTTTTACGGCCAAAAAATTAGAATTTCGCCTGATTCCCATATTTTCGTTTGCTATAGCCCACGCCTTCCAAGTGGTCCCGGGACTCCGGGACCCTGATCGCCTAAAATTTTTCCGGGCCATCAAATATGACCTAAGGAACCATAGTCACCGCCCCGCCATGATCGTTCCTCATATTTTCCTTTTTTGGTCCAAAAAACTAGAAGTTTGCATGATTCCCATATTTTCGTTTACTATAGCCCACGCCTCCCCAGTGGGTAGGGGCCCCCAGAACTGGATTCCCTAAAAATCTTTTGGGCCATTAAATACGACCTAAGGAACCATAGCAACCACCCCGCCATGACCTTTTCTCATGTTTTGCATTTTACGGCCAAAACACTAGAATTCCGTCCGATTCCCATATTTGCATGTGCTATAGCCCACACATTCCGAGTGGGCCAGGATCCCCGAACGCGGATTGCTTAAAAAATTTTCGGGCCATCAAATACGACCTTCAGAACCATAGATACCGCCCTACCATGACAGTTCCACGTTGTTTTGCGTTTTAATTTTTTCGGGCCATCAAATAAGACTTAAGGAACCATAGTCACCACCCCGCCATGATCGTTCCTCATTTTTTGCATTTTACGGCCAAAAAACTAGAATTCCGCCCGATTCCCAAATTTTCGTGTGCTATAGCCCACGCCTTCCAAGTGGTCCCAGGACCCCTGGACCCCGATCCCCTAAAAAATTTTCGGGCCATCATATACGACCTAAGGAACCATAGTCACCGCACCGCCATGATCGTTCCTCATTTTTTGCATTTCCCGGCAAAAAAACTAGAATTCCGCCCGATTCTCATATTTTCATGTGCTATAGCCCACGCCTTCCAAGTGGTCCCGGGACCCCCGGAACCCGATCGCCTAAAATTTTTCAGGGCCATAAAATATGACCTAAATAACAATAGTCACTGCTCCGCCATGATTATTCCTCATTTTTTATATTTTTCGGCCAAAAAACTAGAATTCCGCCACATTCCCATATTTTCGTGTGCTGCCCACGCATTCCGACTGGTCCCGGGCCCCACGGACCCCGATCGCCTAAAATTTGTCTGTACCATAAAAAAAGACTTAAGGAACCATAGTCACCGCCCCGCCTTGATCGTTCTTCATATTTGGCATTTTGTGGCAAAAAAACTAGAATTCTGCCCGATTCCCATATTTTCGTGTGTGCCCACGCCTTCCGAGTGGGCCGGCCCCCCCGGACTCGGATCGCCTAAAGGTTTTTCGGGCAATAATACGTCCTAAGGAACCATAGTCACCGTCCCGTCATGATCGTTCCTCATTCTTTGTATTTTACGGCCAAAAAACTAGAATTCCACCCGATTCCCATATTTTCGTTTGTGATAGCCCACGCCTTCCAAGTGGTCCTGGGACACCCCGAACCCCGATAGCCTAAAATTTTCTGGACCATCAAATATGACCTAAGAAACCATAGTCATAGCCCCGCCATGACCGTTCCTCATTTTTTGTGATTTACGGCCAAAAAAGTAGAATTCCGCTTGATTCCCATATTTTCGTATGCTATAGCCCGCGCATTCCAAGTGGTCCTGGGAACCCCGGACTTTGATCACCTAAAATTTTTTCGGGCCATCAAATAAGACCTAAGGAACCATAGTCACCGCCCCACTATGATCGTTCCTCAATTTTTACATTTTACGGCCAAAACAATAGATTTCCGCCCGATTCCCATATTTTCGTGTGCTATATAGCCCACACCTTCCAAGTGGTCCCGGGACCTCCGGACACCGATCGCCTAAAAATTTTCTGGGCCATCAAATAAGACCTAAGGAACCATAGTCACCTCCCCGCCATGATCGTTCCTCATTTTTTGAATTTTTCGGCCAAAAAACTATAATTCCGTCCGATTAACATATTTTCGTTTGCCCACACCTTTCATGTGGTCCCGGGACCCTTGGACCCCGAACGCCTAACATTTTTCCGGGCCATCCAATACGACCTAAGGAACCATAGTCACCGATCCCGCCATTAGCTTTCCTCATGTTTTGCATTTTACGGCCAAAAAATTAGAATTATGCCCGATTCTCATATTTTCGTGTGTTAGCCCACGCCTTCATGTGGTCCCGGAACCCCCGGACCCCGATCGCCTAAGATTTTTCCGGACCATAAAATACGACATAAGGAACCATAGTCACCGCCCCGCCATGACCTTTCCTCATGGTTTGCATTTTACGGCCAAAAAACTAAAATTCCGCCCGATTCCCATATTTTCGTGTGCTATAGCCCACGCCTTCCAAGTGTGCATGGGCCCCCGGACCCCGAACGTCTAAAAATTTTCCGGGCCATGAAATACGACCTAAAGAACCATAGTTACCGCCCTGCCATTACCATTCCTCATATTTCGTGTTTTACGGCCAAAAAATTAGAATTTCGCCTGATTCCCATATTTTCGTTTGCTATAGCCCACGCCTTCCAAGTGGTCCCGGGACTCCGGGACCCTGATCGCCTAAAATTTTTCCGGGCCATCAAATACGACCTAAGGAACCATAGTCACCGCCCCGCCATGATCGTTCCTCATATTTTGCTTTTTTGGTCCAAAAAACTAGAAGTTTGCATGATTCCCATATTTTCGTTTACTATAGCCCACGCCTCCCCAGTGGGTAGGGGCCCCCAGAACTGGATTCCCTAAAAATCTTTTGGGCCATTAAATACGACCTAAGGAACCATAGCAACCACCCCGCCATGACCTTTTCTCATGTTTTGCATTTTACGGCCAAAACACTAGAATTCCGTCCGATTCCCATATTTGCATGTGCTATAGCCCACACATTCCGAGTGGGCCAGGATCCCCGAACGCGGATTGCTTTAAAAATTTTCGGGCCATCAAATACGACCTTCAGAACCATAGATACCGCCCTACCATGACCGTTCCACGTTGTTTTGCGTTTTAATTTTTTCGGGCCATCAAATAAGACTTAAGGAACCATAGTCACCACCCCGCCATGATCGTTCCTCATTTTTTGCATTTTACGGCCAAAAAACTAGAATTCCGCCCGATTCCCAAATTTTCGTGTGCTATAGCCCACGCCTTCCAAGTGGTCCCAGGACCCCTGGACCCCGATCCCCTAAAAAATTTTCGGGCCATCATATACGACCTAAGGAACCATAGTCACCGCACCGCCATGATCGTTCCTCATTTTTTGCATTTCCCGGCAAAAAAACTAGAATTCCGCCCGATTCCCATATTTTCATGTGCTATAGCCCACGCCTTCCAAGTGGTCCCGGGACCCCCGGAACCCGATCGCCTAAAATTTTTCAGGGCCATAAAATATGACCTAAATAACAATAGTCACTGCTCCGCCATGATTATTCCTCATTTTTTATATTTTTCGGCCAAAAAACTAGAATTCCGCCACATTCCCATATTTTCGTGTGCTGCCCACGCATTCCGACTGGTCCCGGGCCCCACGGACCCCGATCGCCTAAAATTTGTCTGTACCATAAAAAAAGACTTAAGGAACCATAGTCACCGCCCCGCCTTGATCGTTCTTCATATTTGGCATTTTGTGGCAAAAAAACTAGAATTCTGCCCGATTCCCATATTTTCGTGTGTGCCCACGCCTTCCGAGTGGGCCGGCCCCCCCGGACTCGGATCGCCTAAAGGTTTTTCGGGCAATAATACGTCCTAAGGAACCATAGTCACCGTCCCGTCATGATCGTTCCTCATTCTTTGTATTTTACGGCCAAAAAACTAGAATTCCACCCGATTCCCATATTTTCGTTTGTGATAGCCCACGCCTTCCAAGTGGTCCTGGGACACCCCGAACCCCGATAGCCTAAAATTTTCTGGACCATCAAATATGACCTAAGAAACCATAGTCATAGCCCCGCCATGACCGTTCCTCATTTTTTGTGATTTACGGCCAAAAAAGTAGAATTCCGCTTGATTCCCATATTTTCGTATGCTATAGCCCGCGCATTCCAAGTGGTCCTGGGAACCCCGGACTTTGATCACCTAAAATTTTTTCGGGCCATCAAATAAGACCTAAGGAACCATAGTCACCGCCCCACTATGATCGTTCCTCAATTTTTACATTTTACGGCCAAAACAATAGATTTCCGCCCGATTCCCATATTTTCGTGTGCTATATAGCCCACACCTTCCAAGTGGTCCCGGGGACCTCCGGACACCGATCGCCTAAAAATTTTCTGGGCCATCAAATAAGACCTAAGGAACCATAGTCACCTCCCCGCCATGATCGTTCCTCATTTTTTGAATTTTTCGGCCAAAAAACTATAATTCCGTCCGATTAACATATTTTCGTTTGCCCACACCTTTCATGTGGTCCCGGGACCCTTGGACCCCGAACGCCTAACATTTTTCCGGGCCATCCAATACGACCTAAGGAACCATAGTCACCGATCCCGCCATTAGCTTTCCTCATGTTTTGCATTTTACGGCCAAAAAATTAGAATTATGCCCGATTCTCATATTTTCGTGTGTTAGCCCACGCCTTCATGTGGTCCCGGAACCCCCGGACCCCGATCGCCTAAGATTTTTCCGGACCATAAAATACGACATAAGGAACCATAGTCACCGCCCCGCCATGACCTTTCCTCATGGTTTGCATTTTACGGCCAAAAAACTAAAATTCCGCCCGATTCCCATATTTTCGTGTGCTATAGCCCACGCCTTCCAAGTGTGCGTGGGCCCCCGGACCCCGAACGTCTAAAAATTTTCCGGGCCATGAAATACGACCTAAAGAACCATAGTTACCGCCCCGCCATTACCATTCCTCATATTTCGTGTTTTACGGCCAAAAAATTAGAATTTCGCCTGATTCCCATATTTTCGTTTGCTATAGCCCACGCCTTCCAAGTGGTCCCGGGACTCCGGGACCCTGATCGCCTAAAATTTTTCCGGGCCATCAAATACGACCTAAGGAACCATAGTCACCGCCCCGCCATGATCGTTCCTCATATTTTGCTTTTTTGGTCCAAAAAACTAGAAGTTTGCATGATTCCCATATTTTCGTTTACTATAGCCCACGCCTCCCCAGTGGGTAGGGGCCCCCGGAACTGGATTCCCTAAAAACCTTTCGGGCCATTAAATACGACCTAAGGAACCATAGCAACCACCCCGCCATGACCTTTTCTCATGTTTTGCATTTTACGGCCAAAACACTAGAATTCCGTCCGATTCCCATATTTGCGTGTGCTATAGCCCACACATTCCGAGTGGGCCAGGATCCCCGGACGCGGATTGCTTAAAAAATTTCGGGCCATCAAATACGACCTTCAGAACCATAGATACCGCCCTACCATGACCGTTCCACGTTGTTTTGCGTTTTAATTTTTTCGGGCCATCAAATAAGACTTAAGGAACCATAGTCACCACCCTGCCATGATCGTTCCTCATTTTTTGCATTTTACGGCCAAAAAACTAGAATTCCGCCCGATTCCCAAATTTTCGTGTGCTATAGCCCACGCCTTCCAAGTGGTCCCAGGACCCCTGGACCCCGATCCCCTAAAAAATTTTCGGGCCATCATATACGACCTAAGGAACCATAGTCACCGCACCGCCATGATCGTTCCTCATTTTTTGCATTTCCCGGCAAAAAAACTAGAATTCCGCCCGATTCTCATATTTTCGTGTGCTATAGCCCACGCCTTCCAAGTGGTCCCGGGACCCCCGGAACCCGATCGCCTAAAATTTTTCAGGGCCATAAAATATGACCTAAATAACAATAGTCACTGCTCCGCCATGATTATTCCTCATTTTTTATATTTTTCGGCCAAAAAACTAGAATTCCGCCACATTCCCATATTTTCGTGTGCTGCCCACGCATTCCGACTGGTCCCGGGCCCCACGGACCCCGATCGCCTAAAATTTGTCTGTACCATAAAAAAAAGACTTAAGGAACCATAGTCACCGCCCCGCCTTGATCGTTTTTCATATTTGGCATTTTGTGGCAAAAAAACTAGAATTCTGCCCGATTCCCATATTTGCGTGTGTGCCCACGCCTTCCGAGTGGGCCGGCCCCCCCGGACTCGGATCGCCTAAAGGTTTTTCGGGCAATAATACGTCCTAAGGAACCATAGTCACCGTCCCGTCATGATCGTTCCTCATTCTTTGTATTTTACGGCCAAAAAACTAGAATTCCACCCGATTCCCATATTTTCGTTTGTGATAGCCCACGCCTTCCAAGTGGTCTTGGGACACCCCGAACCCCGATAGCCTAAAATTTTCTGGACCATCAAATATGACCTAAGAAACCATAGTCATAGCCCCGCCATGACCGTTCCTCATTTTTTGTGATTTACGGCCAAAAAAGTAGAATTCCGCTTGATTCCCATATTTTCGTATGCTATAGCCCGCGCATTCCAAGTGGTCCCGGGAACCCCGGACTTTGATCACCTAAAATTTTTTCGGGCCATCAAATAAGACCTAAGGAACCATAGTCACCGCCCCACTATGATCGTTCCTCAATTTTTACATTTTACGGCCAAAACAATAGATTTCCGCCCGATTCCCATATTTTCGTGTGCTATATAGCCCACACCTTCCAAGTGGTCCCGGGGACCTCCGGACACCGATCGCCTAAAAATTTTCTGGGCCATCAAATAAGACCTAAGGAACCATAGTCACCTCCCCGCCATGATCGTTCCTCATTTTTTGAATTTTTCGGCCAAAAAACTATAATTCCGTCCGATTACCATATTTTCGTTTGCCCACGCCTTTCAAGTGGTCCCGGGACCCTTGGACCCCGAACGCCTAACATTTTTCCGGGCCATCCAATACGACCTAAGGAACCATAGTCACCGATCCCACCATGAGCTTTCCTCATGTTTTGCATTTTACGGCCAAAAAACTAGAATTATGCCCGATTCCCATATTTTCGTGTGCTAGCCCACGCCTTCAAGTGGTCCCGGAACCCCCGGACCCCGATCGCCTAAGATTTTTCCGAATGATAAAATATGACCTAAGGAACCATAGTCACCGCCCCACCATGACCTTTCCTCATGTTTTGCATTTTACGGCCAAAAAACTAGAATTCCGCCCGATTCCCATATTTTCGTGTGCTATAGCCCACGCCTTCCAAGTGTGCGTGGGCCCCCGGACCCCGAACGTCTAAAAATTTTCCGGGCCATGAAATACAACCTAAAGAACCATAGTTACCGCCCCGCCATTACCATTCCTCATATTTCGTGTTTTACGGCCAAAAAATTAGAATTTCGCATGATTCCCATATTTTCGTTTGCTATAGCCCACGCCTTCCAAGTGGTCCCGGGACCCCCGGACTTTGATCACCTAAAATTTTTTCGGGCCATCAAATAAGACCTAAGGAACCATAGTCATCGCCCCACTATGATCGTTCCTCAATTTTTACATTTTACTGCCAAAACAATAGATTTCCGCCCGATTCCCATATTTTCGTGTGCTATATAGCCCACACCTTCCAAGTGGTCCCGGGGACCTCCGGACACCGATCGCCTAAAAATTTTCTGGGGCCATCAAATAAGACCTAAGGAACCATAGTCACCTCCCCGCCATGATCGTTCCTCATTTTTTGAATTTTTCGGCCAAAAAACTATAATTCCGTCTGATTACCATATTTTTGTTTGCCCACGCCTTTCATGTGGTCCCGGGACCCTTGGACCCCGAACGCCTAACATTTTTCCGGGCCATCCAATACGACCTAAGGAACCATAGTCACCGATCCCGCCATGAGCTTTCCTCATGTTTTGCATTTTACGGCCAAAAAACTAGAATTATGCCCGATTCCCATATTTTCGTGTGCTAGCCCACGCCTTCAAGTGGTCCCGGAACCCCCAGACCCCGATCGCCTAAGATTTTTCCGAATGATAAAATATGACCTAAGGAACCATAGTCACCGCCCCGCCATGACCTTTCCTCATGTTTTGCATTTTACGGCCAAAAAACTAGAATTCCGCCCGATTCCCATATTTTCGTGTGCTATAGCCCACGCCTTCCAAGTGTGCGTGGGCCCCCGGACCCCGAACGTCTAAAAATTTTTCGGGCCATGAAATACGACCTAAAGAACCATAGTTACCGCCCCGCCATTACCATTCCTCATATTTCGTGTTTTACGGCCAAAAAATTAGAATTTCGCATGATTCCCATATTTTCGTTTGCTATAGCCCACGCCTTCCAAGTGGTCCCGGGACCCCCGGACTTTGATCACCTAAAATTTTTTCGGGCCATCAAATAAGACCTAAGGAACCATAGTCATCGCCCCACTATGATCGTTCCTCAATTTTTACATTTTACTGCCAAAACAATAGATTTCCGCCCGATTCCCATATTTTCGTGTGCTATATAGCCCACACCTTCCAAGTGGTCCCGGGGACCTCCGGACATCGATCGCCTAAAAATTTTCTGGGCCATCAAATAAGACCTAAGGAACCATAGTCACCTCCCCGCCATGATCGTTCCTCATTTTTTGAATTTTTCGGCCAAAAAACTATAATTCCGTCCGATTACCATATTTTCGTTTGCCCACGTCTTTCATGTGGTCCCGAGACCCTTGGACCCCGAACGCCTAACATTTTTCTGGGCCATCCAATATGACTTAAGGAACCATAGTCACCGATCCCGCCATGAGCTTTCCTCATGTTTTGCATTTTACGGCTAAAAAACTAGAATTATGCCCGATTCCCATATTTTCGTGTGCTAGCCCACGCCTTCAAGTGGTCCCGGAACCCCCGGACCCCGATCGCCTAAGATTTTTCCGGACCATAAAATACGACATAAGGAACCATAGTCACCGCCCCGCCATGACCTTTCCTCATGGTTTGCATTTTACGGCCAAAAAACTAAAATTCCGCCCGATTCCCATATTTTCGTGTGCTATAGCCCACGCCTTCCAAGTGTGCGTGGGCCCCCGGACCCCGAACGTCTAAAAATTTTCCGGGCCATGAAATACGACCTAAAGAACCATAGTTACCGCCCCGCCATTACCATTCCTCATATTTCGTGTTTTACGGCCAAAAAATTAGAATTTCGCCTGATTCCCATATTTTCGTGTGCTATAGCCCACGCCTTCCAAGTGGTCCCGGGACTCCGGGACCCTGATCGCCTAAAATTTTTTCGGGCCATCAAATACGACCTAAGGAACCATAGTCACCGCCCCGCCATGATCGTTCCTCATATTTTGCTTTTTTGGTCCAAAAAACTAGAAGTTTGCATGATTCCCATATTTTCGTTTACTATAGCCCACGCCTCCCCAGTGGGTAGGGGCCCCCGGAACTGGATTCCCTAAAAACCTTTCGGGCCATTAAATACGACCTAAGGAACCATAGCAACCACCCCGCCATGACCTTTCCTCATGTTTTGCATTTTACGGCCAAAACACTAGAATTCCGTCCGATTCCCATATTTGCGTGTGCTATAGCCCACACATTCCGAGTGGGCCAGGATCCCCGGACGCGGATTGTTTAAAAATTTTCGGGCCATCAAATACGACCTTCAGAACCATAGATACCGCCCTACCATGACCGTTCCACGTTGTTTTGCGTTTTAATTTTTTCGGGCCATCAAATAAGACTTAAGGAACCATAGTCACCACCCCGCCATGATCGTTCCTCATTTTTTGCATTTTACGGCCAAAAAACTAGAATTCCGCCCGATTCCCAAATTTTCGTGTGCTATAGCCCACGCCTTCCAAGTGGTCCCAGGACCCCGATCCCCTAAAAAATTTTCGGGCCATCATATACGACCTAAGGAACCATAGTCACCGCACCGCCATGATCGTTCCTCATTTTTTGCATTACCCGGCAAAAAACCTAGAATTCCGCCCGATTCCCATATTTTCGTGTGCTATAGCCTACGCCTTCCAAGTGGTCCCGGGACCCCCGGACCCCGATCGCCTAAAAATTTTCTGGGCCATCAAATAAGACGTAAGGAACCATAGTCACCTCCATGCCATGATCGTTCCTCATTTTTTGAATTTTTCGGCCAAAAAACTATAATTCCGTCCGATTACCATATTTTCGTTTGCCCACGTCTTTCATGTGGTCCCGGGACCCTTGGACCCCGAACGCCTAACATTTTTCCGGGCCATCCAATACGACTTAAGGAACCATAGTCACCGATCCCGCCATGAGCTTTCCTCATGTTTTGCATTTTACGGCCAAAAAACTAGAATTATGCCCGATTCCCATATTTTCGTGTGCTAGCCCACGCCTTCAAGTGGTCCCGGAACCCCCGGACCCCGATCGCCTAAGATTTTTCCGGACCATAAAATACGACATAAGGAACCATAGTCACCGCCCCGCCATGACCTTTCCTCATGGTTTGCATTTTACGGCCAAAAAACTAAAATTCCGCCCGATTCCCATATTTTCGTGTGCTATAGCCCACGCCTTCCAAGTGTGCGTGGGCCCCCGGACCCCGAACGTCTAAAAATTTTCCGGGCCATGAAATACGACCTAAAGAACCATAGTTACCGCCCCGCCATTACCATTCCTCATATTTCGTGTTTTACGGCCAAAAAATTAGAATTTCGCCTGATTCCCATATTTTCGTGTGCTATAGCCCACGCCTTCCAAGTGGTCCCGGGACTCCGGGACCCTGATCGCCTAAAATTTTTCCGGGCCATCAAATACGACCTAAGGAACCAAAGTCACCGCCCCGCCATGATCGTTCCTCATATTTTGCTTTTTTGGTCCAAAAAACTAGAAGTTTGCATGATTCCCATATTTTCGTTTACTATAGCCCACGCCTCCCCAGTGGGTAGGGGACCCCGGAACTGGATTCCCTAAAAACCTTTCGGGCCATTAAATATGACCTAAGGAACCATAGCAACCACCCCGCCATGACCTTTCCTCATGTTTTGCATTTTACGGCCAAAACACTAGAATTCCGTCCGATTCCTATATTTGCGTGTGCTATAGCCCACACATTCCGAGTGGGCCAGGATCCCCGGACGCGGATTGTTTAAAAATTTTCGGGCCATCAAATACGACCTTCAGAACCATAGATACCGCCCTACCATGACCGTTCCACGTTGTTTTGCGTTTTAATTTTTTCGGGCCATCAAATAAGACTTAAGGAAGCATAGTCACCACCCCGCCATGATCGTTCCTCATTTTTTGCATTTTACGGCCAAAAAACTAAAATTCCGCCCGATTCCCAAATTTTCGTGTGCTATAGCCCACGCCTTCCAAGTGGTCCCAGGACCCCGATCCCCTAAAAAATTTTCGGGCCATCATATACGACCTAAGGAACCATAGTCACCGCACCGCCATGATCGTTCCTCATTTTTTGCATTACCCGGCAAAAAACCTAGAATTCCGCCCGATTTCCATATTTTCGTGTGCTATAGCCCACGCCTTCCAAGTGGTCCCGGGACCCCCGGACCCCGATCGCCTAAAATTTTTCAGGGCCATAAAATATGACCTAAATAACAATAGTCACTGCTCCGCCATGATTATTCCTCATTTTTTATATTTTTCGGCCAAAAAACTAGAATTCCGCCACATTCCCATATTTTCGTGTGCTGCCCACGCATTCCGACTGGTCCCGGGCCCCACGGACCCCGATCGCCTAAAATTTCTCTGTACCATAAAAAAAAGACTTAAGGAACCATAGTCACTGCCCCGCCTTGATCGTTCCTCATATTTGGCATTTTGTGGCAAAAAAACTAGAATTCTGCCCGATTCCCATATTTTCGTGTGTGCCCACGCCTTCCGAGTGGGCCGGCCCCCCGGGACTCGGATCGCCTAAAGTTTTTTCGGGCAATAATACGTCCTAAGGAACCATAGTCACCGTCCCGTCATGATCGTTCCTCATTCTTTGTATTTTTCGGCCAATAAACTAGAATTCCACCCGATTCCCATATTTTCGTTTGCAATAGCCCACGCCTTCCAAGTGGTCTTGGGACACCCCGGACCCCGATAGCCTAAAATTTTCTGGACCATCAAATACGACCTAAGAAACCATAGTCATAGCCCCGCCATGACCGTTCCTCATTTTTTTGTGATTTACGGCCAAAAAAGTAGAATTCTGCTTGATTCCCATATTTTCGTATGCTATAGCCCGCGCATTCCAAGTGGTCCCGGGAACCCCGGACTTTGATCACCTAAAATTTTTTCGGGCCATCAAATAAGACCTAAGGAACCATAGTCACCGCCCCACTATGATCGTTCCTCAATTTTTACATTTTACGGCCAAAACAATAGATTTCCGCTCGATTCCCATATTTTCGTGTGCTATATAGCCCACACCTTCCAAGTGGTCCCGGGGACCTCCGGACACCGATCGCCTAAAAATTTTCTGGGCCATCAAATAAGACCTAAGGAACCATAGTCACCTCCCCGCCATGATCGTTCCTCATTTTTTGAATTTTTCGGCCAAAAAACTATAATTCCGTCTGATTACCATATTTTCGTTTGCCCACGCCTTTCAAGTGGTCCCGGGACCCTTGGACCCCGAACGCCTAACATTTTTCCGGGCCATCCAATACGACCTAAGGAACCATAGTCACCGATCCCGCCATGAGCTTTCCTCATGTTTTGCATTTTACGGCCAAAAAACTAGAATTATGCCCGATTCCCATATTTTCGTGTGCTAGCCCATGCCTTCAAGTGGTCCCGGAACCCCCGGACCCCGATCGCCTAAGATTTTTCCGGACGATAAAATATGACCTAAGGAACCATAGTCACCGCCCCGCCATGACCTTTCCTCATGTTTTGCATTTTATGGCCAAAAAACTAGAATTCCGCCTGATTCCCATATTTTCGTGTGCTATAGCCCACGCCTTCCAAGTGTGCGTGGGCCCCCGGACCCCGAACGTCTAAAAATTTTCCGGGCAATGAAATACGACCTAAAGAACCATAGTTACCGCCCCGCCATTACCATTCCTCATATTTCGTGTTTTACGGCCTAAAAATTAGAATTTCGCATTATTCCCATATTTTCGTGTGCTATAGCCCACGCCTTCCAAGTGGTCCCGGGACTCCGGGACCCCGATCGTCTAAAATTTTTCCGGGCCATCAAATACGACCTAAGGAACCATAGTCACCGCCCCGCCATGATCGTTCCTCATATTTTGCTTTTTTGGTCCAAAAAACTAGAAGTGTGCATGATTCCCATATTTTCGTTTACTATAGCCCACGCCTCCCCAGTGGGTAGGGGCCCCCGGAACTGGATTCCCTAAAAACCTTTCGGGCCATTAAATACGACCTAAGGAACCATAGTCACCACCCCGCCATGACCTTTCCTCATGTTTTGCATTTTACGGCCAAAACACTAGAATTCCGTCCGATTCCCATATTTGCGTGTGCTATAGCCCACACATTCCGAGTGGGCCAGGATCCCCGGACGCGGATTGCTTAAAAATTTTTGGGCCATCAAATACGACCTTCAGAACCATAGATACCGCCCTACCATGACCGTTCCACGTTGTTTTGCGTTTTAATTTTTTCGGGCCATCAAATAAGACTTAAGGAACCATAGTCACCTCCCCGCCATGATCGTTCCTCATTTTTTGCATTTTACGGCCAAAAAACTAGAATTCCGCCCGATTCCCAAATTTTCGTGTGCTATAGCCCACGCCTTCCAAGTGGTCCCAGGACCCCTGGACCCCGATCCCCTAAAAAATTTTCGGGCCATCATATACGACCTAAGGAACCATAGTCACCGCACCGCCATGGTCGTTCCGCATTTTTTGCATTTCCCGGCAAAAAAACTAGAATTCCGCCCGATTCCCATATTTTCGTGTGCTATAGCCCACGCCTTCCAAGTGGTCCCGGGACCCCCGGACCTCGATCGCCTAAAATTTTTCAGGGCCATCAAATACGACATAAAGAACAATAGTCACCGCTCCGCCATGATTATTCCTCATTTTTTGTATTTTTCGGCCAAAAAACTAGAATTCCGCCCCATTCCCATATTTTCGTGTGCTGCCCACGCATTCCGACTGGTCCCGGGCCCCATGGACCCCGATCACCTAAAATTTGTCTGTACCATAAAAAAAAGACTTAAGGAACCATAGTCACCGCCCCGCCTTGATCGTTCCTCATATTTGGCATTTTGTGGCCAAAAAACTAGAATTCCGCCCGATTCCCATATTTTCGTGTGTGCCCACGCCTTCCGAGTGGGCTGGCCCCCCGGACTCGGATCGCCTAAAAATTTTTCGGGCAATAATACGTCCTAAGGAACCATAGTCACCGTCCCGTCATGATCGTTCCTCATTCTTTCATTTTACGGCCAAAAAACTAGAATTCCACCCGATTCCCATATTTTCGTTTGCAATAGCCCACGCCTTCCAAGTGGTCGTGGGACACCCCGGACACCGATAGCCTAAAATTTTCTGGACCATCAAATACGACCTAAGAAACCATAGTCACAGCCCCGCCATGACCGTTCCTCATTTTTTTGTGATTTACGGCCAAAAAACTAGAATTCCGCTTGATTCCCATATTTTCGTATGCTATAGCCCGCGCATTCCAAGTGGTCCCGGGACCCCCGGACTCTGATCACCTAAAATTTTTTCGGGCAATCAAATAAGACCTAAGGAACCATAGTCACCGCCCCACTATGATCGTTCCTCAATTTTTACATTTTACGGCCAAAACAATAGATTTCCGCCCGATTACCATATTTTCGTGTGCTATATAGCCCACACCTTCCAAGTAGTCCCGGGGACCTCCGGACACCGATCGCCTAAAAATTTTTTGGGCCATCAAATAAGACCTAAGGAACCATAGTCACCTCCCCGCCATGATCGTTCCACATTTTTTGAATTTTTCGGCCAAAAAACTATAATTCCGTCCGATTACCATATTTTCGTTTGCCCACGCCTTTCAAGTGGTCCCGGGACCCTTGGACCCCGAACGCCTAACATTTTTCCGGGCCATCCAATACGACCTAAGGAACCATAGTCACCGATCCCGCCATGAGCTTTCCTCATGTTTTGCATTTTACGGCCAAAAAAGAATTATGCCCGATTCCCATATTTTCGTGTGCTAGCCCACGCCTTCAAGTGGTCCCGGAACCCCCGGACCCCGATTGCCTAAGATTTTTACGGACCATAAAATACGACCTAAGGAACCATAGTCACCGCCCCACCATGACCTTTCCTCATATTTTGCATTTTACAGCCAAAAAACTAGAATTCCACCCGATTCCCATATTTTCGTGTGCTATAGCCCACGCCTTCCAAGTGTGCGTGGGCCCCCGGACCTCGAACGTCTAAAAATTTTCCGGGCCATGAAATACAACCTAAATAACCATAGTTACCGCCCCACCATTACCATTCCTCATATTTCGTGTTTTACGGCCAAAAAATTAGAATTTCGCCTGATTCCCATATTTTCGTGTGCTATAGCCCACGCTTTCCAAGTGGTCCCAGTACTCCGGGACCCCGATCGCCTAAAATTTTTTCGGGCCATCAAATACGACCTAAGGAACCATAGTCACCGCCCCGCCATGATCGTTCCTCATATTTTGCTTTTTTGGTCCAAAAAACTAGAAGTGTGCATGATTCCCATATTTTCGTTTACTATAGCCCACGCCTCCCCAGTGGGTAGGGGCCCCCGGAACTGGATTCCCTAAAAACCTTTCGGGCCATTAAATACGACCTAAGGAACCATAGTCACCACCCCGCCATGACCTTTCCTCATGTTTTGCATTTTACGGCCAAAACACTAGAATTCCGTCCGATTCCCATATTTGCGTGTGCTATAGCCCACACATTCCGAGTGGGCCAGGATCCCCGGACGCGGATTGCTTAAAAACTTTTCGGGCCATCAAATACGACCTCGAGAACCATAGATACCGCCCTACCATGACCGTTCCATGTTGTTTTGCGTTTTAATTTTTTCGGGCCATCAAATAAGACTTAATGAACCATAGTCACCACCCCTCCATGATCGTTCCTCATTTTTTGTATTTTATGGCCAAAAAACTAGAATTCCGCCCGATTCCCATATTTTCGTGTGCTATAGCCCACGCCTTCCAAGTGGTCCCGGGACCTCAGGACACCGATCGCCTAAAAATTTTCTGGGCCATCAAATAAGACGTAAGGAACCATAGTCACCTCCATGCCATGATCGTTTCTCATTTTTTGAATTTTTCGGCCAAAAAACTATAATTCTGTCTGATTCCCATATTTTCGTTTGCTATAGCCCACGCCTTTCAAGTGTTCCCGGGACCCTCGGACCCCGAACGCCTAACATTTTTCCGGGCCATCCAATACGACCTAAGGAACATATTCACCGACCCCGCCATGAGCTTTCCTCATGTTTTGCATTTTACGGCCAAAAAACTAGAATTATGCCCGATTCCCATATTTTCGTGTGCTAGCCCACGCCTTCAAGTGGTCCCGGACCCCGATCGCCTAAGATTTTTCCGGACCATAAAATACGACTTAAGGAACAATAGTCACCGCCCCGCCATGACCTTTCCTCATGTTTTGCATTTTACGGCCAAAAAACTAAAATTCCGCCCGATTCCCATATTTTCGTGTGCTATTGCCCACGCCTTCCAAGTGTGCGTGGGCCCCCGGACCTCGAACGTCTAAAAATTTTCCGAGCCATGAAATACGACCTAAAGAACCATAGTTACCGCCCCTTCATTACCATTCCTCATTTTTTGCGTTTTACGGCCAAAAAATTAGAATTTCGCCCGATTCCCATAGTTTCGTGTGCTATACCAACGCCTTCCAAGTGGTTCGGGGAGCCGCGGACCCCGATCGCCTAAAATTTTTCCGG
This sequence comes from Nicotiana tomentosiformis, assembly GCF_000390325.3. Lineage (NCBI taxonomy): Eukaryota > Viridiplantae > Streptophyta > Magnoliopsida > Solanales > Solanaceae > Nicotiana > Nicotiana tomentosiformis. Next base: position 4,191 of record NW_027174806.1, on the reverse strand, counting down.
ACTATCAAATACGACCTAAGGTACCATAGTCACCGCCCCACCATGATCGTTCCAAATGCTTTGCATTTTTTGGCCAAAAAACTAGAACTCCGCGCTATTTGCATATTTTAGTGTGCTATAGCTTACGCCTTCCGAGTGGTCCCGGGAGCCGTGGACCCCGATCGCCTAAAATATTCCGGGCCATCAAATACGACCTAAGGAACCATAGTCACCGCCCCGCCATGATCGTTCCTCATTTATTGCGTTTTTCGGCCAAAAACTAGAATTCCGCTCGATTACCATATTTTTGTGTGCTATTGCCCACGCCTTCCGAGTGGCCTGGGCCGCAGGACTCGGATCGCCTAAAAAGTTTTTGGGCCATCAATTAGGACCAAAGGAACCATAGTCACCGCCTCGCCATGATCGTTCCTCATTTTTTGCATTTTTGGCCAAAAAACTAGAATTCCGCCCGATTCCCATATTTTTGTGTGCTATCGCCCACGCCTTCCGAGTGGGTCGGGGCCCCAGAGCCGGATCGCCTAAAAATTTTCCGGACTATAGAATATGACCTAAGGAACCATAGTCACCGCCCCGCCATGATCGTTCCTAGTCTTTTGTATTTTTCAGCCAAAAAACTAGAATTCCGCGCGATTTCCATATTTTCGTCTGCTTTAGCCCACGCCTTCCAAGGGGTCCCGGGAACCCCGAACCCCGATCGCCTAAAAATTTTCCGGGCCATCAAATACGACCTACGGAACCATAGTAACCTCCACGCCATGATCGTTCCTTATTTTTTGCGTTTTTCGGCCAAACAACTAGAATTCCGCGCGATTCCCATATTTTTATGTGTTATAGCCCACGCCTTCCGAGTGGTCCCGGGACTTCCTGACCCCCATCGCCTAATATTTTTCCGGACTATCAAATACGACCTAAGGAACCATAGTATCCGCCCCGCCATGATCATTCCTCATGTTTTGCGTTTTTCGTCCAATCAACTAGAATTCCGCGCGATTCCCATATTTTTGTGTGTTATAGCCCACACCTTCCGAGTGGTCCCGGGACCCCCGGACGCCTATCGCCTAAAATTTTTCCGGACGATCAAATACGACCTAAGGAACCATAGTATCCGCCCCGCCATGATCGTTCCTTATTTTTTGCGTTTTTCGGCCAAACAACTAGAATTCCGCGCGATTCCCATATTTTTATGTGTTATAGCCCACGCCTTCCGAGTGGTCCCGGGACTTCCTGACCCCCATCGCCTAATATTTTTCCGGACTATCAAATACGACCTAAGGAACCATAGTATCCGCCCCGCCATGATCGTTCCTCATGTTTTGCGTTTTTCGGCCAATCAACTAGAATTCCGCGCGATTCCCATATTTTTGTGTGTTATAGCCCACACCTTCCGAGTGGTCCCGGGACCCCCGGACCCCTATCGCCTAAAATTTTTCCGGACTATCAAATACGACCTAAGGAACCATAGTATCCGCCCCGCCATGATCGTTCCTCATTTTTTGCGTTTTTCGGCCAAACAACTAGAATTTTGCGCTATCCCATATTTTTGTGTGTTATAGCCCACGCCTTCCGAGTGGTCCCGGGTCTCCGGACCCCTATCGCCTAAAATTTTTTCGGACTATCAAATAAGACCTAAGGAACCATAGTCACCGCCCAGCCATGATCGTTCCTAGTTTTTTCCGTTTTTCGGCCAAAAAACTAGAATTCCGCGCGATTCCAATATTTTCGTGTCCTATAGCCCACGCCTTCCAAGTGACTCGGGAACTCCGGACCCCTATCGCCTAAAATTTTTCCGGACTATCAAATACGACCTAAGGAACCATAGTCACCGCCCAGCCATGATCATTCCTCATTTGTTGCGTTTTTCGGCCAAACAACTAGAATTCCGCCCGATTACAATATTTTTGTGTGCTATTACCCACCCTTCCAAGTGGTTCCGGGACCCCCGGACCCCGATCGCCTAAAATTTTTTCGGGCCGTCAAATATGACCTAAGGAACCATAGTAACCGCCCCGCCATCATCCTTTCTCATTTTTTGCATTTTTAGGCCCAAAAACTAGAATTCGCCCGATTTCCATATTTTCGTGTGCTATACCCACGCCGTCCAAGTGGTTCGGGGAGCCGCGGACCCTGATCGCCTAAAATTTTTCCGGACTATCAAATACGACCTAAGTTACCATAGTCACCGCCCCACCATGATCGTTCTAAATGCTTTGCATTATTCGGCTAAAAAACTTGAACTCCGCGCGATTTGCATATTTTAGTGTGCTATAGCTTACGCCTTCCGGGTGGTCCCGAGAGCCGTGGACCCCGATCGCCTAAAATTTTCCAGGCCATCTAATACGACCTAAGGAAACATAGTCACTGTCCCGCCATGATCGTTCCTCATTTATTGCGTTTTACGGCCAAAAAACTAGAATTCCACTCGATTACCATATTTTTGTGTGCTATTGCCCACGGCTTCCGAGTGGGCCGGGCCGTCGGACTCGGATCGCCTAAAAAATTTTCGGGCCATCAATTAGGATCTAAGGAACCATAGTCACCGTATCTCCATGATCATTCCTCATTTTTTGACAAAAAAACTAGAATTCCGCCCGATTCCCATATTTTTGTGTGCTATCGCCCACGCCTTCCTAGTGGGTCGGGCCCCCCGGAGCCGGATCGCCTAAAAATTTTCTGGACTATCAAATACGACCTAAGGATCCATAGTCATCGCCCAGCCATGATCATTCCTCATTTGTTGTGTTTTTCGGCCAAGAAACTAGAATTCCGCCCGATTACAATATTTTTGTGTGCTATTGCCCACCCTTCCAAGTGGTTCCAGGACCCCCGGACCCCGATCGCCTAAAATTTTTCCGGGCCTTCAAATACGACCTAAGGAACCATAGTAACCGCCCCGCCATCATCGTTTCTCATTTTTTGCATTTTTCGGCCAAAAAACTAGAATTACGCCCGATTCCCATATTTTCGTGTGCTATACCCACGCCTTCCAAGTGGTTCGGGGAGCCGCAGACCCCGATCGCCTAAAGTTTTTCCGGACTATCAAATACTACCTAAGCTACCATAGTCACCGCCCCACCATGATCGTTCCAAATGCTTTGCATTTTTTGGCTAAAAAACTTGAACTCCGCGCGATTTGCTTATTTTAGTGTGCTATTGCTTACGCCTTCCGAGTGGTCCTGGGAGCCGTGGACCCGGATCGCCTAAAATTTTCCGGGCCATCAATTAGGACCTAAGGAACCATAGTCACCGCCTCTCCATGATCGTTCCTCATTGTTTGGCCAAAAAACTAGAATTTCGCCCGATTCCCATATTTTTGTGTGCTATCGCCCACGCCTTTCGAGTGGGTTGGGCCCCCCGGAGCCGGATCGCCTAAAAATTTTCTGAACTATCAAATATGACCTAAGGAACCATAGTCACCGCCCCGCCATGATCGTTCCTAGTCATTTGCGTTTTTCAGCCAAAAAACTAGAATTCCGCGCGATTTCCATATTTTCGTGTGCTTTAGCCCATGCCTTCCAAGGGGTCCCTGGAACCCCGAACCACGATCGCCTAAAAATTTTACGGGCCATCAAATACGACCTAAGGAACCATACTAACCACCCCGCCATGATCGTTCCTCATTTTTTGCATTTTTTGGCCAAACAGCTAGAATTCCGCGCGATTCCCATATTTTTGTGTGTTACAGCCCACACCTTCCGAGTGGTCCCGGGACCTCCTGACCCCTATCGCCTAATATTTTTCCGGACTATCAAATATGACCTAAGGAACCATAGTATCCGTCACGCCATGATCGTTCCTCATTTTTTGCATTTTTCGGCCAAACAACTAGAATTCCGCGCGATTCCCATATTTTTGTGTGTTATAGCCCACACCTTCCGAGTGGTCCCGGGACCTCCGGAACCCTATCGCCTAAAATTTTTCCGGACTATCAAATACGACCTAAGGAACCATAGTATCCGCCCCGCCATGATCGTTTCTCATTTTTTGCGTTTTTCGGCCAAACAACTAGAATTCCGCGCTATCCATATTTTTGTGTGTTATAGCCCACGCCTTCCGAGTGGTCCTGGGTCTCCGGACCCCTATCGCCTAAAATTTTTCCGGACTATCAAATAAGACCTAAGGAACCATAGTCACCGCCCAGCCATGATCGTTCCTAGTTTTTTCCGTTTTTCGGATAAAAAACTAGAATTCCGC